>NC_037669.1:61809368-62036592 GCF_003255815.1 Theropithecus gelada
AAAAAAAAAAAAAAAAAAAAAAAAAAAAGAAAGTAGCCACAGAAAATGTGCTAATGAATGAGCGTGGCTGTGCTCCAGTAAAACTTCATTTACAAAAACAGGCAACAAGCCAGATTTGGTGCGCGGCTGTAGTTTGCCAATCCTTGATTTAGATCAAACAATTTTCTTAGTAAATTTAGGTTTCTCTCAAATGAAGTAACTCATGATTGGATGAACCACCTGGTGACTGGTTGTAGGGAAAATAAAGGGTTCATGGAAAAACTCACCAAAATGATTAATTTCAATAAGTGGTGAACATTCCTTAGCATTTGCAGTTTGGGTATTGGAAGGATTTATAGACAGTTACAGTTACTAGCGGACTGAAGTAGAGAGTGGAGGCTGGCAAAAGAATCATTCTGCCCATGGTTGGATCCTTGTGTTCTCCTTTATCAGGGGAATGGCCCATCAGCTCTTGTTCACTGAGTTCTTTGGGAAGAAGAGTGGACCCCAAGGTGGAGCTTTGGTGCCGGTTCTGGATGTGTGCTGCCAGTCCCTCCTTGCTCTAGCACACTCACTCCTGAGTAAACACATCTGGTTTTGTGTGTTTGTTTGAGATTGAGTCTCGCTTTGTCACCCAAGCTGGAGTACAGTGGAGCCATCTCGGCTCACTGCAACCTCCGCCTCCTGGGTTTAAGTGATTCTCCTGCCTCAGCCTCCTGAGTAACTGGGATTACAGGTACCCGACAGCACGCCCAGCTAATTTTTGTAGTTTTAGTAGAGACAGGGTTACACCATGTTGGTCAGGCTGGTCTTGAACTCCTGACCTCAAGTGATCCAGCCTCCCAAAGTGCTGGGATTACAGGTGTGAGCCACTGTACCCAGCCCACATCTAGTTTAAGCAGCCAAGTGAAGTCATTTGTCCCTGCCTCTTAATGGAACATCTTAATGCTGGTACCTAATTTCCCTACAGAACACTGAAAGATTTCCTTTAATATTCCAAAGTTGGTGAAATAAACTGGTTTAAGAGCTTATTGTATAAGGTTGTGATTTGTTGTTAATTAAAATCAAGTCAAGTGTATAAAATAACAACTTGGGGCAGACAAGCTGGTTTCAGAATAAGCAGAGGATGAATGGCAGCACTCAACAGTGCCTGGCTTCTCAGGACAACTTATTCTCTTCTCACATTGCAGAGTTTCACATAAAAACAAAGCAGTTAGAGACTGAGAGAAGAAAGAAAGAGCGCATAGAATGGGGGAAATGAAGTACAGCCTGGTGCTGTGGGCCCTATGGCCTAAATTCTTCACCTGAGAGAGGATGAGAGCGAGTGCAGAGCTGCCTACAGCTGGGCCCCATGAGGCCGTGCACAGCCTCCACCTCCAAGGACAAACCATCCAACCCATTCTCAGAGGCTGTGCTACAAGGGTGACAAGAGGGCACGCTGGTGCTATGGGTGGCCGCTGGGAAATGTTTGGCTAGTGGGAAAGGAAACCCTCTGCTTTTCATGGTCATGTGCACCTCTGAGCTTGGGGTGGGTGCCCAAAGTTCCAGGACTTAGAGGAGCTCTGCCATCCTAGAAGCAAGTTTTTGCTTGTTCAGACCTCAGTTAGAAACTTAGACCTCAGTTAGAAATTTAGACATCAGTGAAGGGCCGGGCTCAGTGGCTCATGCCTGTAATCCCAGCACTTTGAGAGGTCATGACGGGCAGATCACTTGAGCTCACAAGTTTGAAACCAGCCTGGCCAACATGGCAAAACCCCATCTCTACAAAAAATACAAAAATTACTCAGGCATGGTGGTGCACACTTGTAGTCCCAGCTACTTGGGAGGCTGAGGTGGGAAGATGGCTTGAGCCCAGGAGGCAGAGGTTTCAGTGAGCTGAGATTGTGCCACTGCACTGCAGCTTGGGTGATGGAGTCAGAACTTGTCATAAATAAATAAACAAACAAACGTACTGTGAAGGAAGAAAGTTGGCCTTTAGCAGTAAAAAAGAAAGGCTTATTCTAAAAAATCAAATCCTGAGCTTTCTGATAATTTACTTATTTAGATATTTTTTGTAGAGACAAGGTCTCACCAGGCTGGTCTCCAACTCCTGGGCTCAAGCTATGTGCCTGCTTCAGCCTCCCAAAGTGTTGGGATTATAGCCATGAGCCGCGGCGCCCGACCTGAGCTTTCAGTTTATGAGACTGGTTTCCAGGTGTTCCTTGTTTCTACAATGGCAACCAGAGAGGGTTCCTCCCCCAATTAGGTTGCCTGTAAACTATTAAAAGTAAAATGGATAAAAGCAGGAGCCATGCCTGCTGTGTCCATCAGTGAATCCCCAAGACACGGCACTGTGGCTAGTGTGGGGCAGGGAGTAAAAAATATGTTGGATGAGTAAATGAAGTAAAGGAATAGGATCTCTTACAGGCAATTTTATTTTTGTTACCAATTTTCCAATTATTATCAGCATTATTCATTATAGCCAAAATGGGTCAGAACTGTCCAAAGTTAGGGGGATACTATAGTAAATTATGGATGGAATTATGATGCAGCTATCAAAAGTGATGCCACCAAAGCACATTTAACAATGTAATTTATAATCAGTAATGTCAGAGAGAAAGAAATCAATTTTTAAAGATGTGTATCCGGTCGGGCGTGGTGGCTCATGCCTGTAATCCCAGCATTTTGGGAGGCTGAGGCGGGGGGATCACAAGATTAAAAATTCGAGACCAGCCTGGCCAACATGGTGAAACCCCGTTTCTACTAAAAATACGAAAATTAGCTGGGCATGGTGGCGTGTGCTTGTAGTCCCAGCTACTTGGGAGGCTGGGGCAGGAGGATTGCTTGAACCTGGGAGGTGGAGGTGGCAGTGAGCTGAGATCATGCCACTGCACTCCAGCCAGGGTGACAGAGTGAGACTCCGGCTAAAAAGAAAAGATGTGTATCCATATGACTTCAAGTAAGTCTAAAGAAAACATTATGCCTAGAAAGAAAGTCTTAGGAGAAGCAGTGGGCTGTGTTTGGGAGAAAGGTGTATGGCTAGGTATTTTCTTCTTTCCACTTTATTTTTCACATCTTCTTCAGTGAACATTTACTATTTTTATTTAAAAAATAATAGACTTAAAGCCAAGTGTAAAGATTTCAAAGAACCCAAAAGTTCTCTAAAAGACATCTAAGGAAAGATGATTTGTTTTGCAGAAAGCTGGTTCCGTTGAGACAGAAATTGAAGTCATCAGTTATATAGAGAAGCCTGGAGTTGAGACCCTGGAGGATTCTGTGTTTTGACTGCCACTGTGGCATCCTCTGATGAACTCACACACACATGCCTCAGTGAAAAGAAGAACAGGGATGCTGGTTCTTGGCTAAGAGGTGTTCAGAATTTATGGAATATTCAATTTAGCTGCGAAGCAATACACACAGACACATCAGTCTTATATCCCTTAAAAGTATGGATGCTTCATCAAAATCTCCTTGCCCACAGCAGGGAAGTTGATTCATCCAAGCATTTTTCCATGTTTTTTCTCACCACTCCGAACAGGGTAGCACCTCCTCACCTGCCGATCTTTGCAATTTGCTTGACTTACCTCAAACTTTTCTTGCACAAGAGACAGCTTTTAAGGCTAACGTTCAGCTATCTTTACTTCTGGCAGTGCCCGTTTGGTTGTTTAAGCTGCCAGTGGTAGCACTCAGCTACCATCTGAGGAAGAAAGCATTTTGCACCAGCTTGGAGTGAATCATGAACTTGGATTCAAAACTATCTTTTCTATAGCAAGTGAGAGCCACAAATTCCTCACCCCCCTACATTCTAGAATAATCGTTTTATAGGTAGAGAGAGAGAGAGAGAGAGAGAGAGAGAGAGTGTGTGTGTGTGTGTGTGAGAGAGAGAGAGAGAGAGAGAAATTACCTCAAGCTCCAGAGGCCTGATCCAGGATACATCATTTGAAACCAACTAATTTAAAAGCATAATAGAGCTAAGATATCACCCCATATTAAAAGAGAGGACAGGATTTCGTTCAAATATACATTCTTGAAGGAAGACTTAATATTCTGGAAATATGCTGAGAAAGTCATTGAGCATAATTCAATCATGAAAGGGATCACTGAATCAAGAAGGAACTTTCTGAAGAGATGTTTGCTGCCAAAGGCTTCAGAGCAACTCAAGTAATGCCAAGTCAATCCTAGTCTCTCAAGTTTGGAAAGGTTTCTACAAGGCCATCCCATCAAATATCCCAATCTATACAGAAGTTCTTCTTCCTAACATCTTCACATATGAGTCTGCATCCAGATTGGAGGCCTTTGTGATGGGTGATGAACTACAGGTGGAACCAAGTACAGGTGTGTCCTGGGCAGAGATGGGCCAGAGGAAGGAACCCAAACAGTGCTGATTCTACATGGCCCTGGGTCAGGAAGCTGAAGGCTGAGAAAGGAGGTAACAGTGCCCAGAATTCCCACATGGCACACTCTTTAAATGCTTTCTGGAGTTGTTTTAGTCAGTTTTGATCCATCAGTGGGGACACATTGATCACCATATATTTCCAGGTTTGTTTTCTTAACTAACCTATAATTATCCACTATAACTAGCAGAGGGTTGAACCCTGGGTAATAACCTATAATTATCCACTATAACTAGCAGAGGGTTGAACCCTGGGTAATAGGCACAGAGACATCTTAAATCTTGACAAGCCTGAACGGTCTTATAGTGATCTGTATTACTGTTCCATTTTATAGTTGCAGTTACTAAGGTTCGGAGAAGTCGATAGGAAATGGCATAGTGAGGAGTTGAATACCAGGCTCAGGGGAAAGTGACCCCAGAAATGTGGGGAGGAGTGTCAGGGAAAGTTGAGGCCTGCTTAGGGGTGTGGCTGAGAAGGCAAGGCCCATGGAGGTGGTGCAATAATTGGCAAAATGTTTAAAATGTTTGGTCACTCGAATGATTCAGAATCTCAGACCTGCTTTTGTTGTGGTTGTTGTTGTTGTTGTTGGGGGTGGGTGGAGACAATCTTGCTCTGTCACCCAGGCTAGAGTGTTGTGATGTGATCTGAGCTCACTGCAACCTCCCTCTCCTGGGCTCAAGCCATCCTCCTCCTTCAGCCTCCCAAGTAGCTGGGACTACAGGCGCATACCACCATGCCCAGCTAATTTTTGTATTTTTTTTTTTTGTAGAGATGGGGTTTTGCCATGCTGTCTAGGTTGGTCTCAAACTCCTGGGCTCAAGCGATACACCAGCCTCGGCCTTCCAAAGTATTCGGATTACAGGCATGAGCCACCATACCTGGCCAGGAAACTGTATTTTTAATGAACACCTTAGGTCAGAATCAGAGGCACATGGAGGGCTCATTAAGTCACAGAGGAGCAGGCTCCATTCTTCGAGTCTCTAATTGAATAGGTCTGGGTGGGGTCTGAAAATCTGCACTTCTAACAAGTTCTCAGGTGATGCCAATGCTGCTGGTCTCTAGAACACACTGGGAGAACTGCTGCACCGGGAGAGTCTTATGAACACCAAAATTTGAAAATCAGCCACCGAAGGAAGAAGTGACAGAAAAGGCCTGTCCCCAGAAAACTGTCCTTTTGGGAGGCTTGAAGCACCCTGTCTGATCTCTTTCAAACCAGAACCTAGACAGTCGGCATTGTGGACGCTGCCTCTGCTTAGGAGGCAGGAACAGAAGCAGGGAGCTCCCCCGCACAAAGGTGGCCGACTCTTCAGTGCTTGGTGTGATGCTCGCTTCAGAGACTGCTCCCTCCAACTCAGCAGCCGTAGATCACCTGCGCTCTGTGCAGCTCCTTGCCACACTTCGCTGAGCTGGTACCATTATCTGGCCCTTGGTATATGTGTTTCAGGAGCAACACGAAGTAGCCCATGTGGCCTCCTTGGTGGATTGGGAACTTCTTCCTCCCTTCTTGCCTTGTAGAACTCATAGTCATTCTTTGGGAACCCATAATCATCATCACTTCTTCCATGAAGCCTTCAAAAGCAGAGTTTGTTGATCCCACCTCTGGATTCTCATTCTGGGCCTCATCCAGAATGAGAACACTGCCATGTTGGAGCTACTGCATTGCAAGATATACCATTAACAGCTGGGAGGCCTCCCCTCTAGACTGCGAGTTCCAGGAGGATGGAGCTTGTGTGAAATACGTCTTTTTATCTGCGGTGTCTAGGACACTATCTGACCTAAGAAAATATAAATGTTTCTTAAGCCCTCTGTCAGCCCTCATACGGCACCTTGTATATAGGTTAGACTGAACAGTATTTGGCAGAGATCCTCAAGGCCTACAATAATAACATGGGGAGGAAGCTGGGTGTCTATCGACAATGTGGTTAGAAGCAACCAGGAGACACATGTGCCTAACCATTGAGCTACTGTGACCTGGATGTTTTTGCTGCCAAAGTGTCTAAATGGTTATGTATAAATTGCTGTGTAAGAGGCATTTCAGAAGTGGCTCATTTTGAGTGGTCTATACTGTTCTCACTAGCCTTGTCATGGCAAGTCAAAGAGTTTGAAATTCACTTAACAGTAAACACCATCAGCGACAGGTTGATGTAAGGTAAAGTCATGATATCGGCTCCCATCTCTTGCCATCTCCCACTAGGACAGGGTAGAGAGTCACTTTTCCCCTAGAGCCTCCACGGCTACAGGATCAGAACAAACACGCTTTTCCAAGACATCCGTTCCAATAGGGATTTTAGCCCAATTTCTTTCCTTGGCATTTGGAATTCACTGTGTGCAGCATGGGGGAGTGCTGGAGAGACTGGAGGGTGAAGGTCATGTTTGCCAATAGCCAGACCACCTGAGCCTCATTGAAATGCCTCAGACCTCAAGCTATTCATGCAGGCTGGGGAAGAATCCATGTGGGCAAAGAACATCCTGATTAAAAATGCAAACGTTTTCATGGTGAGACTTATATGTGTCAGGACCATCTGCTGGTGGAATTAATAAGCCTTAGGTGCTAATTTGTTAAAGAAAAAGTAGGTATCTGGAAGTGAGAACAGAGAACTGAAAACAATCTCTGATGGCACGAGTAAAGGTGAAAAACCTAATTAGAATAGGACTTGGTGCTAGCCTAAGGACTGTAGCTATTCCTGCTTCTACATCCTTCAAATTGAGTACCAGGGTGCAAAGTTTTTGAAAACCATTTCTTTCTTTGGAATTTTGTATTGTACTAAAAGACAATTTTGTTTATTTCCTGTTTTGTAGGTAATAGATGTGAATATAAATATTTCAAAATGAGAACTATTAAACATAAATGACAGTGAATTGTCTAAGTCTGCAATTAAAGAGGAGTGGGTACATTTCTCATTTTTCCCCTATATTCCCCTTCTCGGTCCCCACTATTGTCTTCCTCCATCTCTCAGCTAGGACTATTACAGTAGCCTCTGAACTGAACTCATGGCCTCCAGTATTTCCTCCCTTTGAAGGATCAATGTAAAAGGCACATCTGCCTACATAACTACCAATCATCTTCAAGTTAAAGCTAAAGTCCACTATGACTCAGCTCCTTACTAGCTCTCCAGCCACACACCCAAATACTCCTACCTCAGTTTTCACCAACGTGCTGATTATTTCCCTGTAGCTCCATGCTATTGCATCACTCCATGCCTCTGCCAAAACTTTCTCTGGTGGAAAAAGCCTTTTCAACCTCTTTTCGTTTTGTTGACACTTTGATTTATCTTCTAAGTCTCGACTCTTTGCCACGTGAAAGTCTTTGCTCACCTTCCAGTTTGAATTAAGTGTCCCTCTGTTTAATTCTATCAGTGATTGGACTCTTTTCTTTTTCTTTCTTTTTTTTTTTTTTTTTTTTTAGATGGGGTCTGGCTCTGTCGCCCAGGCTGGAGTACAGCCACACCATCTCGGTTCACTGCAAGCTCCTGCCTCAGCCTCCCATGTAGCTGGGACTACAGGCGCGTGCCACCACACCCGGCTAATTTTTATATTTTTAGTAGAGACGGGTTTTCACCATGCTGGCCAGGATGGTCTCGATTTATTGACCTCGTCATCCACCCGCCTCGGCCTCCCAAAGTGCTGGGATTACAGGCGTGAGCCACTGCGCCTGGCTTGGACTCTTTAACAATCCTCTGTCTCATTTCCAGTGTAAACACTCTGAGGTCAAGAGCAGTGTCTGCTTTATCTTTGTCATCATAAGCCCCAAGTAGGAACCGACTGCTGGTTGAGTCTAACCAGACCAAGGAAAAGGAATTGAGCTTATTAAATGTTTGCCAGATAGAAAACAATATAGATTCTAAATAACTAAGTTCTAATGGTAGGTTCATTTATTAATGTGTGGTTATAGCAGAAGTTAAATCGTCACTGGAGCTTAAATTAATGAAGTAATAAAAACTCACAGTTTGTGTGATGCTCGTCTCAGAAACGCCGCCCTCCACCCACCTCAGCTGCTACCAAACACCTGGACTCCTCCGCGCTCCCTGCGCACCTCCCAGCCGGCACCACCCACCATTTGGCTCTCAGTAGACATCTGCGTTGGTTGTCAGGAGCAACACAAAGCCGCCCATATGGCCCATGTGCGTGATTTTAAAGTTCTAGCGGACTCTTTTCAACGGGAAGGTGTCTTATTAGGTTTGTTTCATTTATTAAAATTAAAAGCAAAGATTTGTCCCTGCCAAGAAATAAACTGAAAGAACACATAAACCCGAAAGGAAAATTGCAAGAACGAAATCAACAATAAAGTACTGCTGTCGTAGTTTAAAGGTCGGCAAGCTGCTGCTGCCCTTTTTTTTTTTTTTTTTTTTTAAGGCGGGGTCTGCTGTCTCACCCAGGCTGGAAAGGCCGGAGTGCAGTGCCATGATCACGGTTCACTCCAGCCTCGACCTCCTGGGCTCAAGTGATCCTCCCACGTCAGCCTCTCGAGTAGCTGGGACCACATGGGTGTGCCACCATGCCCAGCTAATTTATAAAATTTTTTTGTAGACACAGGGTCTCCCATGTTGCTCAGGCTGGTCTTGAACTACTGGGCTAAATCGATCATCCAGCCTTGGCCTCCCAAAATGTTGGGATTACAGGCATGAGCCACTCTCCTTGGTCAGCAAACATCTTCTTAAAGGACTAGATAGTAAATATTTTCAGCTTTGAAGACCATATGGTCTTTGAGGCAGATACTCAGTTCTGCCATGATAGCACAGAAGTGGCCATCAGCAGTATATCAATCAGTGTGGCTATGTTGCAATAAATCTTTATTTACAAAAAAAGCAGGCAATAAGCTAGATTTTCCCAGAAGGCCAATATTTACACATGGCTTCATGTATTCAAAATATGTGTAAATGTGTTTTCATTTTTTTTTTTTTAAGAAAAGCAACCAATTTGAGAAAATAACAATCACGTTTGATCAAATAAAAATCATCACGGGGGATCAATGGTAAAAAAAAATGTGTTTGACTGAACTTAACCTCATTATAAGTAGGTTTTGCAAGAAACACCGGTCCAGCATTCTGTTCATACTTTTATCTGTCACACTATTCACAACATCCTTTAATAAGTGTATTTCTGTCTCCTTCAGTGAACCAGGAGGGAAGCCTTAACCCTATTTATCTCAGTTTCTCCAGTGCCCAGCAAGTGCTTGACACACAGTACGCACTCAATATCTTATTTGTTAACCACTAAATTCAAGAGGAACAACCGGGCCAATTCTAACTGCCAGTTATTTGGTCTTGGATATTTGGTCCTAACATTGTAGTTGATAAATGATGCATCCACTACATAGTTTTCCAACTAGCTGTGCTGTGGCTTATGTTCTTGGCAACAGGCCCATTTTTGTTAACCCTTCAGAATATTTCTGGAATCCCTTCCACCTGCTTTAACACCTTCTTGCCACGTAACGTGGGCCTTTGCTGGGGAAAGATTCCCTTGTCTTAAAACTCTTTTCTGGGCTGGGTGCGGTGCCTCACGCTTGTAATCCCAGCACTTTGGGAGGCTGAGGCAGGTGGATCACCTGAAAGCAGGAGTTTGAGATCAGTCTGACCAACATGGAGAAACCCGTCTCTATTAAAAATACAAAATTAGCCAGGCATGGCAGCGCATGCTTGTAATGCCAGCTACTCAGGACGCTGAGGCAGGAGAATCACTTGAACCCAGGAGGCGGAAGTTGCAGTGAGCCGAGATCGCG
Source organism: Theropithecus gelada (assembly GCF_003255815.1). Taxonomy (NCBI): domain Eukaryota; kingdom Metazoa; phylum Chordata; class Mammalia; order Primates; family Cercopithecidae; genus Theropithecus; species Theropithecus gelada. Next base: position 61,819,440 of record NC_037669.1, read on the forward strand.
CCATTGCACTCCAGCCTGCGCAATAAGAGCAAAACTCTGTCTTTTTAACAAAACAAAAACAAAAACAAAAAAACCTCTTTTCTGCCAGCTCTAACAGGAACTTTACCCACCAGCCCTGTCTCTCTGGACACACACACATCCCATCTTCACACCATCCAAGGAAAAGTGGGAAGGAGAGTTCAGTAAACGAAACAGAACTCAAAACAACAAACTTCAGGTCTCGCCCTCAGAGCCACTGACCTTCAGAGATCTGACAACACATCAGCAAGACCCTGAAATTTTGAATTACAAATTAATTACCTCAATGAGGGTAATGAAGACCTCCTGGTGTAAGGTTGCTAGATTTAGCAAATAAAAATAAGAGGCTCAATTAAATTTGAATTTCAAATAAATACCACATGGGATGGGACATACTTATATAGAGAAGCATAACTTTTTTTTTTTTTTTTTTTTTTTTTAAATCTGAAATCCAAGTTTAATGGGTGCTCTCCTATTTTATTGGGTAATCCTGATCTTGCAGGGTAGCCGGAGTTTAAAGAAACAGCTCGCCGGGCGCGGTGGCTCAAGCCTGTAATCCCAGCACTTTGGGAGGCCGAGACGGGCGGATCACGAGGTCAGGAGATCGAGACCATCCTGGCGAACACGGTGAAACCCCGTCTCTACTAAAAAATACAAAAAACTAGCCGGGCGAGGCGGCGGGCGCCTGTAGTCCCAGTTACTCGGGAGGCTGAGGCAGGAGAATGGCGTAAACCCGGGGGGCGGAGCTTGCACTGAGCTGAGATCCAGCCACGGCACTCCAGCCCGGGCGACAGAGCCAGACTCCGTCTCAAAAAAAAAAAAAAAAAAAAAAAAAAAAAAAAAGAAACAGCTCTAAGACACCTGAAGTCAAGGACAACGAACATGTAAAAAACAATATTTGCAGTCAAGGAAAGAGAAGCAGAGAAATCATCCCACTTGAGCCTGAAGCTCATGACTGCCTTTCCTTCTTGTTGCTTATGGGAACCGGTATCTATCTGTCTATTTATCTACCAATCTACCTTATTGTTTATATGTCATCTATTTACAGATAGAGACATCTAATGTTTTGGAGTAGGCCCTAAACCCAAGCCACCAGCATTCCAATTCCTGGCCTCTCTGATCAACTGTGTGATCAGGGACAATGTGAACCTCTCAACCTCAATTCTCTGTGTATAAAATAGGAATAATAAATGGTAACTAAATCAGTAGGTTGATTTGCACTGAGACTGGCACATATTATAAGCATAATCACTGTTTACTATTATTATTATCATTGCATTTCTCTGTATTGTGACAAAATACTGTTACTGATGCCTTGGCTACCTCACACACATCTGAATGCCACATCATTCTTCTGTGCCCAGAATAGTGCCTGGTACAGAGAGGGCTGCCAATAGTCCCTTGCTGAATAACTAAAACCCTCTCAGGGACCTATCCTATCCCATTCCTCCAGATGGCTGTGCCCTGGGCCTGGCCAGCACTCGAACCTCAGAACTTCTTCACCTCCAGCATCTGAACCTCAGACATCTCCCCCTTCTACCTCACCATTTCCTCTGGCCTATCTATTTGTCCTATAACATTCTCTAGTTGAACTTCAAAGTCTAGTTCCTTACTCCACCCTGTCCTTTCTCTAAGTACTTATTTCTAGGTGTATGAAATGCATTAACTTACGAGTTTAGGTTCTAAATTCTTTTTTTTTTTTTTTTTTTTTGAGACAGAGTCTTGCTCTGTTGCCCAGGCTAGAGTGCAGTGGGGCAATCTCAGCTCACTACAACCTCTACCTCCTGAGTTCAAGTAATCTTCCTGCCTCAGCCTCCCGAGTAACTGGGGCTATAAGCATGCACCACCATACCCCACTAATTTTTGTATTTTTAGTAGAAACTGGGTTTCACCATGTTGGCCAGGCTGGTCTCGAACTCTTGACCTTGTGATCCCCCCACCTCGGCCTCCCAAAGTGCTGGGATTATAGGTGTGAGCCACCATGCCCAGCCCTGACTTTCTAATTGTCTATGTTACTTTGGGCTTCTATATAACCTCTTTGCTCCCATTTTGTAAATAAAAAAGGAATAAAAACCTGTGTCTTCCTCCTTATTAGTGTGAAAAGCCCTTTGAAAACTAGAAAAACGGCCGGGCGCGGTGGCTCAAGCCTGTAATCCCAGCACTTTGGGAGGCCGAGACGGGCGGATCACGAGGTCAGGAGATCGAGACTATCCTGGCTAACATGGTGAAACCCCGTCTCTATTAAGAAATACAAAAAACTAGCCGGGCGAGGTGGCGGGCGCCTGTAGTCCCAGCTACTCGGGAGGCTGAGGCCGGAGAATGGCGTGAACCTGGGAGGCGGAGCTTGCAGTGAGCTGAGATCCGGCCACTGCACTCCAGCCTGGGTAACAGAGCAAGACTCCGTCTCAAAAAAAAAAAAAAAAAAAAAAGAAAACTAGAAAAACAAATTAAAGATATGACTATTTGTTAAAGTCCTAAGACATATATATTTCCTGATATAGTCTGTTATTCATAACAATAAATAAGGATATGTGGCAAAAATCCAGTTTACAGAGAATGGCGATATCACATGTAATTGCATCTATATTTAAGTAGCTCAGCCTTCCAATTTCGAGACTTTCAGATCGATCATATGGTTGACCTTTTTTAAAAAAAGCTTTCTCTCTATGTGATCTATATCATTAGAGCTCTGCTAATCTACCACAGTCCATAACTGCTGGTGATAAAGGATAGAGGCCAATTTCATTTAAACTGCGATCTCTGTTGAGTACTGTAGTTTACAGTTGAGTTGCAGAGCTGGAACATTTAATCTGCATGGCCCATTTAGCACAAGGGGAAAAGGGGCCTCTGCAGAATGGGCAGCCTGACTTGCATTTAGTAATCACACTCTGGCAGGGGGCCTGAGGAAGTCACAGGAAATGGGGCCAGATATTCTTCTCCCTCTAGGTCTGAGATGGGGGCAACACAGGCCTGGTGCCCGGGAGCACAATGGGGAATCATACCAGATGCCAATGCTGAGGTGCTCTGTGTCTACTATAAGCGGGAAGACACCAACAAAAATGATTTAAATACAAGGTTCAAAGGGATGACTGACATGAATGGGTACTGACCCCATCCCCTGGAGGTCGGAGAAATGCAAGGTCAGTTCCAGATGGGGAAGCTGAGGGAAGCTTTATGCAAAACCTGGCATCTGAATGGGAACCCTACTGCCTAAGTTTGAATTAGTTGATTGTATGATTAAAATTATCGAATATTAAAATTTATATTCAGAAATGATCATGTTTAAATAAAAGGTGATAATGAATATGCCAGCTGAGTTCTACTCATTTTGGTGACGAGAAGCATCCACATCCTACATCTGGGGTTCTGGTAAAGTCCCTTGAGAAGAGGAACAATAACGGATGATAAACTCATCACTGTTTGGAGAGCCAGGCATTTAGAGTTTTACAAACTTTATCCTCCCTAACAAGTAGCAAATCGTTACAATGCACCCCAGGCAGTCAAACTCCAGGATCCACATTCTTAAGTCTCTGTATTAGGTTGCCTTTGTAAGGCCTCAGCGTCTGGCATTTTGTAATGGAAAAATCTGGGGTATGTCCACAGATTGATAATAAGTCCTTGATTTTAAAGGCTTGCCTTTCAAATCACTATGGTTGGCCACATAACGTTTTTAGCCAGAACATTTTGCTAATTATAACAACAGGAAAATAACAGTCACTTCTTGATTATAAGTGTTAATGGAGGAGAACAGTAGCATCGATAATCCAATGTAGTGAACAAAAATCACCTGTTGGTTGATTACATTAGATTGCTTTAAAAACTGCATGACATTTTTGTTGCTAATTATGTGCTATTTGTATACTTTTTATAACAACATTTTTTGGCATATTCGTAGTGAGGCAAGGTGGTGCAAGAGACTGGGAAAAGGTTAATCAGGATTTAACATTGCCTCTTGGATATAAACAACCACAATCTTGATGTTGGGAATAACACAATCATTTTATCTTAATATCAAAGCCTATGTACCTCCCACCTCACAGGCTGGAAGAATTAAGAGTTTACCTGAGAAATGAAGCTTATCATCCATGTCTTCTGTGCCCATGGAAAGGTGCTGCTTTGTATGTAGCATGTGTGGGCTCCACAGAAAGTAGGTACACTGAGAGAATCCAAATATCTGGCAGAATAGAATTTCTTTTCATACAGTTAAATCACAAGTGGATTCCACACACAAGAAAGAGGGTAAGAGTAGGCACTTGGAAAGGTTAAACAAGCAAAGCAAATTTTCCTAGTGCTCCTCCTTCAGAAAAAAATCTCAAGCAGTAATATATTCATTCCACTCGAGTGTATTACTCGGGCTAAGGGCCAAAGAAAGTCCCCTTGGCTGGCTAAGCATGGAAAATCTGTTACTTATACCAACCCAGCATTTCTTCTCTTACCTTTGGAAAACAGCAACTTAATTTTCCTTTAACTATCCCTCCCCTATGAGTACAGGCTTAGTCTGATCAAGGTACTCTGGCTGTGCAACTCAAATGGAACTGATCACTTTCCCAGGAATCTGAATATTTAGCATAATGGCATCAAAATTGGAAACAAAGCTGATTCATCCCCACAATAGCACCCCAAAAAGACTTTCCAAAGTCCCCACTGTCTGCACCTGCAGAGTGGCCTGGTTCTTATTCTCCTCAAGACTTGGTCCTTCAGTGTCTCCTTGGCTCATGTGATCTAACCTGTGTCATTCTAATTCCTTACTTTTTGTTTGCTCAAGTTACCCAGAGTTGTTTCTTTGCTTACAACCAGTGGACCCTACCTGAGGCAACCATGAAAGCCAAAAAATGAGACAAGCTTGGATGGAGGTGCTTATGGGGCACTTTCTAAAACATCTTCAGCTCAGTTAGATTCAACTAATCCAGGATCTCATTTACCCGATGATGAAGCCGATTGGTCAAATACTTCTTCCAGGCACAATGTTAGAAGCCAGGCCTTTTAACGCTTTTCAGCGTATCATGAAAGTAATGACACAGTCTTCCCTGGTTGGTTTGCTATGGCACACAGGCAGGCAACTGATGCAAAATGCTACTTCAAAGACCCCTTCATTCAATTAATCAGTGAGTATTTATTGCAAGGCACTGTGCTAGGCACTATGGAGAGTACATGGAAGATAAGACCAAAGTCCCTGCCCTCAAGGAGCTTACAATCTAGTTGGGAAGACAAGGCATACATACAAGAAAAGTAAGTAACAATACAGGAGTTAAATTAAAATGCAAGATAACAGTACAAGAGATTTCCAAAAGTAGTATCTGATTAATTACTAAATGAGCGGCATTGATAGGGGTTGCAGCTAATTCCGAGGAAGAATGTCATAAAGGACTGAAACATGGGAAGGCTTTGCAGACAAACTGGGGCTGGAGCTACTGTAGGACAGCTGGGATGTGGATGGGAGAGAAGGGTGGAGAGGGAATTTCAGGAAGGGGCAGCCATAAGACCAAAGGCACAGAGGTGAGACCAAAAGCAAGCAGTGTTCAAGGGTCAGGGAGGGCTTAGTGTGGCTGGATGCACAGTTAAATTGTTTTGGATTAAAAAGGGCCTTAAGGACCAGGTGTGGTGGCTCATGCCTATAATCCCAACACTTTGGGAGGCCAAGGTGGGCAGATCACTTGAGGTCAGGAGTTTGAGACCAGCCTGACTAATATGGTGAAACCTCATCTCTACTAAAAATACACAAATTAGCCCAGTGGAGTGGTGGGCACCTGTAATCCCAGCTACTCGGGAGGCCGAGGCAGGAGAATCACTTGAACCCAGGACAGGAGGCGGAAGTTGCAGTGAGCTGAGATCGCAACATTGCACTCTAGCCTGGGTCACAGAGCAGGACTCCGTCTCAAAAAAAAAAAAAAAAAAAAAAGCCTTAAATGCTCAAGTTTAGAACTTATCCTTTTGGAAATGGGGGGTGAGGGAAACAACACATATACTTACAGTAAATATACAAAAGACTTAGCTAATCAAGAGAAAATATTCAAGTCTCATCTTCAAGACACTTACTTGTGGATTAGGACCCTCTCTACTTCTAAAGAGGATTTGAAATCGTGTCTTCAGGGTTGTCAATTCCAAAGGAATAGCTCTGGGTCATTTAGATTTGGGTAGAGACTTCTGAGTCCCTCTATGATCCCAAATTATAATTAGCACAAAGGTAAGCTAACAAATTCCCTGACAGGCAGGCAGGAAAAATGCTCCCAAAAGACAAGTATCTTTACAAATGACAGAATATTTATTAACAATACCTTTAAAAAAGATTACATATGCTAGATCACTGGTAAATATCATTTACACTGGGGTTGGGAACTCCCTGGGTGTCATTTTTTTTCATTCATTTTATTATTTTGTTGATTTTTTTGCATGTGATTTTAAATTTTATTTTATTTTAACATAGAAGTAACCATATCAAACTAAGAAAGGAACACAGCTTGAAATACTGACAATATTTTTTTTTTCCGGTTACCACCCTAGTTTTTACACAAATGGAATCCTGATTATGACTTTATTGGATAAATATAAGTAGAAGGTTGAAAAGTTATATTATTTGTAAGCAAAAATGACAAATTACAGCAAATTTGAGTTCTCTGAGAAAGAAGAAAAGGTGGCAGCATGTTTACATGAGAAAATGTTTATAGAAAATTTCATTGCCTTTTATGTAACTGTTCCACTAGCGTTTGCTTACAAAACCTTTCCCATTGTAACAAATAGTTCTTTTCATAAGAATACAGTTTTGTTGATATTGTCATTTTCCAATGTGTGAGTTTAAGAGTTAGAAGGTAAAGTATATAAAGCAACTAGGCTCTCTATTGCAAAACAGAATCATCAAGAAACCATACCATTGTACTAAAGATCTTTTATAGAGTCATATTAAAAATTCTTGCAGCAACTATTTGTTGAAATAGGAGAAATCTTCCAAACTCCATATGTAATTTTGATTCAAAAGAAGGGCTCTATTATTACAGAGATACACATATTATATATAAGAAATTTTGTAAAGAAATTACGAATCCATTGACAGAGAATTACTTTTTTAAAAAATTTACATTCAAAATAGATACAGTTAAAGATAATAAAATTATCTTTTATCCTTTGAAAGACTTGGTTGACTATAGTAACTTTTGGTCTATGTTACTACAGGATATATGTTACTTCAAATTTAATGTCTAAGATAGTGCTACTACAAAGACAATGCTAACTTAGTTGAGTGAAAAGAAAATCTTACTGTACAATGCTAAATTCAGGGATGGGAATATTGCACAAGGTGCCTCTTGGGCAGTAAATTTAGCTTTTGAGATTGCAGCCATTCCTGAAACCATCTCAAGTTGTATTGAACAACAAAATTCACAACGGCATGGGAAAACATATTGTACATGTCAAAAGGACTTGATTCAATGCATTAACCACTAGAAGAGTAATTTGCATACAGCAGCCTTGAGTTATAGACCAAGTCTTCAGCTGTTCTGCCACGAGATCCTTGTAAAACTGTACAAGTAATTTGCAATTTATTTACCAAGATGAGTTTCAAACTCTGTCTTTAAAGGAAATATTTTCAAATTATAATTGCATGATTGTGTTGTCCATAGCATTTTACAGCTGAGGAAAAAAAGTAATATCTACATTATATGTTAACTTTAAAAAATTCTATAAAACACTAAATATATAATAAAAAATATGCATATAAGGACATATGTAAACTGCTTTGGTAACATCATATTACAGATGTCTTCAGTGCATTGCAGAGTTTCCAAAGAAACTTCAGACAAAGCTAGATTTGCTTTGAGGAAGTACTGTATAATGCCATTCCTAAAGAAGCAAAAAACATTTTTATTCCAGTAATAAGATGTACTTGAACAACAATATTACTTAGTACTGGGTGTCTTCAAAACAACTAGCTAAATGTTGCTTATATTATAAACAGCAAGTCCTTGAGATAACTTTTGTCATAAACTGGACCTAGCTGTGAGGGAAATCATTATTGTACTGATGGCTGACAGCGTACATGCATTCGAAGTGGAAGCCCCGGATCCTCTTGCGTAGGCATCTGAAAAGAGAGAACAAATTCACTCAAAACAGCCCCATCCTGGCCTCAAAGGGAAGAGCGGCCACGGGGCTTTCTGAAACAGCAGATCTGCGTGGATTCTACTAGAAATGATGATCAAGATCTTAATGGCTTTTAAATATCAGTTCTATGACTATCTAGCTACGAACCTGCGAGTAGGGTAGAGGACAGCCCTGTACCTCTGTCAAAGCATTTGTAAAATAAGGATGTTCCCATCTAATGTGAGAAGAAACTTCAATATTACTAGTAACAGTACTGATAGATACCATGCCACGTCAATGATGCAACAAAATGAAAATTGCTACTCCCTTTTGAACTCTATGAAAATTGCTACTCCCTTTTGAACTCTATGAAAATTGCTACTCCCTTTTGAACTCTGCGAAAATTGCTACTCCCTTTTGAACTCTTTGTGCTGGGCACAGATGAATATGACACTTAAATCTTGCAAAAACTGGATGAAGGCTAGGTATTATTATTACCTCACTTAACAGATGTGGTAATTTGTGCCCAGATCACCCAGCTAGTAAATGGCTGAACTGGGGTTCAAACCCATGTCTGTTTAAATCTACCCTTTTTCTCCAAACAAAATAGCCTCAATCCTTTTTACATTTTCTTATGGGTCTTACATTTTTCATAGTAAGAAGCTATCAACTGTCATTCGGGGGCTCTTCAATCTTGTAAGATCTCTTTGACCAACCTAATGAAAAATTCCTTGAAACAGATCATGTTTGGCTCACAGTCACTTCCTTGTTACCTAATAATTACACCAATATAATTGCTTAATATATGTTTTTGTAATGAATAAAACCAGGAATCATCAGTCTACCTAAAAATAGCAATCCCTGCAATGATAAGAAAGCATGAAGTACAAAGTCAGATTTTTAATGAAGTGAGATAAATAAACCCCAGTCTTGTATTTTCATGGCCTGGAGATTACTTCCACATCTCACCAAAAATCTGGCTCCCTTTCAACAGAAGTTAGAGGCTTTGTTTGATGAAGTGTAGAATCCAATTGTCCCTGCTTTTAAAACAAAAATGCCTTTTGTGTTTGTATGAAAAAAAAAAAAATGCAGTAAATATAAACTCCATCCAGAAACACTGGCATATCACCCCTTAGCAGAGGGATGTTACATGACTAAAAGTCAGGATGGTGGTGAGGATTTTGTCCATAATTTAAAATATCATCTCTTTACCGATGTCTTGAAAATTTATATCTCCAGCCTTCAATGCTCCCCTAATCTCCAGAATGCTAAATCTGAAAGCCTGTGAAAATCTACACTTAGACATCTAACCGCAGTCTTTCTTTTCTTATTGCTGTAAAATGCACATAACAAAATTAGCATTTTAACTCATTTAAAATGTACAATTTAGTGGTACTAAGTATACTCCAATGTTGTGCAACCAGCACCACTCTCAAGCTCCTCAACCTTTTTGTCACCCCAAACAAAGACCCAGTACCTAAGCCCTCACTCCCCACGGACCAGCCACTGCCAGTCACTAGCCTCACTCTGTCTCCATGGATTTGGCTGTTTCTTTTTTCTTTAAATAAATGAGATCACACACAACAACAAAAAATAATACGCTGCTAAGATATTTACAAACATGGTATTTGTAAAAATAGAATTGAATGTATTTGCTCAAAAAGAATATGCTATTCTCACATGCTATTCAACAATATTTGAAAATGAAGATAATCTTGACTATAGAGAGACATACACATTGATGCACATGTTACATATACCCATTCAAAATAAATAGTAAATTCAAAATATTTCCAAGACATTGAACTGCATATACTGTTTCACTGGAGAAAAACTGCTACAGCATACTTAACAATGCTTTTCCTTCTTCCTTCTGACTGAATCATGCTTTTAACTTTCTAAGCTGTAATTCTGGGGTTACATAGATGCATAGAAAAATAAACGGGCTGACACGGAAAAACCTTAGTGACTGATTCGTGTCTGCTTTAATCTGATTTTTGATTAGCAACTGAGTAGATCAGTCAACACGGGCAAACTGATTTTTGCATGAAACTGCCCATGGCCAGCAAACATCTGGAGAAGGGGGGTAGTGTCCTCCATTTTATTTTAAGTCTTCTTTTGCAGGCTGAATGTCTTTCAAGCCCTGACTCAGCTGGAAGGCTGATAAGATAAGACAGGCAGGAGAAAAGGGAGAAAAAAAGGCATTCTCACTTGATATCTTTGGAATTCGAATTTGTTCACTGCTGCTGCCATCTCCTCCGTCGCTGAATGGCTTAATTTCTATTATATAATCTTCATCAAAAGGCAAAGAAAGCTCCACCGATGTTTTATTTGTTTCAATGACAGATGTGCTGCTTTGTCTGTTCCATCTGTACAAGACCTGCCAATACAGAAAGAACAGGTGTCACCTGCCGTCTTCACAAAGGCTCCAAAGATGGAGCATTCATTTGTTTTCACCTCTGGGCACCAGCAAAATGCAGGGAATGTAGAGGTTGTCTGGCTGCCCACTTGCATTTGGAAGGCTCATTTGCGGCGAGGGCCATGACTGCAGCTACCATTTTATTCCGAGGAAAGAGCTGAAAGGATATTATAACAGGGGTGTCAGCAACATGATTCTACCTACTGCCTAGCCTCTCGGAGACTCAGTTGACACACCTGGGAAAATGGAAAAAATGAGTAGCTCCTTAAGGATGTACAGTGCTGTTACACATCAGGGGCTTTGGCATCAGAATAAACTTGGCCACTGGGGGATCACAGGCCACTTCACCTTTTTGAGCCTTACTTCAGTCATTTGTAAAGCGGGGACAATAATACCCACTCTTCTGGAGTGTGTTTTCAAGATTGCACAAGGAGGCTGGGTGCAGTGGCCCACGCCTATAATCTCAGCGCTTTGGGAGGCCAAGTTGGGTGGCTCACTTGAGGCCAGGAGTTCGAGACCAGCCTGGCCAATATGGCGAAACCCTGTCTCTATAAAAAATACAAAAATTAGCCCGACGTGGTGGCACACACCTATAATCTCAGCTACTCTGGAGGCTAAGGCAGGAGAATTGCTTGCACCGGGAGGCGGAGGTTGCAGTGAGCCGAGATCACGCCATTGCACTCCAGCCTGGGCGACAGAGCAAGACTCAAAAAAAAAAAAAAAAAAAAAAAGATTGCACAAGGTTTGAATCTAGTGAGGGCCTAGCTTAGAGGAAGCATGTAAAAAATAGTATCTCTGAAGGCTTAAAGATAATCAGAGAACATACATGGCAAAGGTGAGAGCACAAGCCAGGCACAGTAACTTATGATCATGAGTCTTAGAGACAGGACATTTCAGCACAGGGAGAAGATATCTGAAAGGCAACAGTAGTAACCTCCCATTCCTTCCCTCTGGAACCCCATTTTGTGGGGCTAGGTAACAAACAGGCAGCCATTGTCACCTTGGACATATCTGAAGCTTGTAACAGTCCTGTTTTCATCTTGGGTTCTGAGTCTGGAGTGGGATTCATTTGATGAGGTGGCCAACTAGCTTCCTAAAAACACATTCACCTACCTGGGATTGCCTGCTGTGACTGGCATGGACTCCAATCAGGAACAAAATATACAGGTCTGGGAAAGTGTGCCTTTACCTATAGAACCACTAAAGCTCATCCTCTGCAGTTTCCCCTGACAATTAAAAAGACAGGGTTGGATGAGGTCAGTGGCTTTTGGTCCTGGCTGCATGTTAGAACCATTGGGGTGCTTGTAAAATACTTATGCTATAGCTCAGTGGTTTTCAACAGGGTGGGAGGGGCAGGGGAGCAATTTTGCCTCACAGGGAGGTATCTGGCCATGTCTGTAGACATGTTTGTCTAAACAGGCCCTGTTGTTGTAGTGGACAGAGAGACCAGGGATGCTGCTGAACAGTCTACAATGCCCAGGGCAGCCTCACAACAAAGAACTCTCTAGCTCAAAGTGTTGACTGTGAGGAGGTCAGAAACCCCTCCAGTTTCACTCTAGTCTGCCTAAGACTGCACAGAGGTGGGATCCAGGCTGTAGGTTTTTTTTTTTTTAAGATCAGCAGGTGATGTTACTGTGGGATAGGCATCATGGATTAGATGAATTCGATGAGTAGTTCTCAAATTCAAGCGTGACCAGAATCACCTGGAGAACGTGTTCGAACACAGATTGCTGGGTCCCATTCCTGGAGTTTGTGATTACTTCTGGGATGGGACCTGAAAATCTGCATTTCTGACAAGTTCTCAGCTAATGCCAGTGCTGCTGGTCCAAGGATCATGTGTTGAGAAGCACGAGATTAGCTCATCCTTCCCTAAGATCCCTTGTAAATTCTGATCTGCTGAGGCTAGAGACATAAGGTCACTCTCGTGTCTCAAGACAAAACCAGACACAAGTGAAATTCGTAAAATTCCCTTAGAATGGTTTAGAACCCATCTGTTCCCTGGCATTTCATCACCTTAATTTATGTCTCTCTAATACAAGGTGGAAAACACAATTTCCTTAAGGTAGAAAGATTCATAAGCGTCCCCTTCTTCTCCGCAGCATCAGTTGTATCAGACCCAGCAACCCCTTGCTAATGATTAGGCACAAATAAATCCTCAGGCACATTCAGGAGCGTCAAAGCTTCTCATCACAGCCCTCCAGGAGAATGGGCTGGCTGATGGGATGCAAGGTCACATCTGGCTTTGAGGAATAAATTGCTGCTTTGATTTACCTCTGGTCCTTGCAAGAGCTCAGAGGATTCAACTTGTTTCAAATATAAATCCAAAAGAAACACTTCCAGGAAAAAGCAGCCCTTTTATCAGCACTGCTTATCAGTCTTGCAATATCAGGGACTGCAGCAGAACCCAAATAAAGTCCTGCAAAACCTTTATTTACACCAAACACTTTGCTGAGCTGATTGACTTGAAGGCTGCGCTTGCATTTGATATAATCTAGGGTGGAAGACAAGGGGAAAGAATGGATTTGTGGGAACAATGATAATAGCAGCAAATATTATAGACTACTTCCATTATCGAATGTCTGAACACTGTATGTTCTAAATCAGGCGTGTCCAATCTTTTGGCTTCCCTGGGCCACACTGGAAGAAGAAAAATTGTCTTGGGCCACACATAAAATACACTAACACTAATGATAGCTGATGAGCTTTACAAAAATTGCAAAAAAATCTTATGTTTTAAGAAAGTTTATGAATTTGTGTGAGGCCACATTCAAAGCCATCCTGGGTCACATGCAGCCTGTGGGCAGTGGGCTGGACAAGCTTGTTCTAAACGCTTACATGGATAACCTCTTAAGGAAGGCAATGTTATTATTCTGATTTCAGAGATGAGAACCTGAGACCTGGAGAGGTTAAGCAGTTGCCCCAGGTCCCATGACTGGTGGATCCTGCATTCAGACCTAGGCAGTCTGTGCTCCAGAGTCTGGATTTTTTTTTTTCTTTTTTTTTTTTTTTTTGAGACAGAGTTTTACTCTTGTTGCCCAGGCTGGAGTGCAAAGGTATGACCTCAGCTCACTACAACCTCCGCCTCTCGGGTTCAAGTGATTCTCCTGCCTCAGCCTCCCAAGCAGCTACCGTTACAGGCATGTGCCACCATTCCCTGCTAATTTTGTATTTTTAGTAGAGAGGGGGTTTCACCATGTTGGCCAGGCTGGTCTTGAACTCCTGACCTCAGGTGAGCTGCCCGCCTTCGTCTCCCAAAGTGCTGGGATTACAGGCGTGAGCCACCGTGCCCGGCCTCAGAGCCTGGATTTTTAACTAAGACTAGCTTGGCGAGCACCTGTAGGGCTCTGGACAAATTGCTTTCGTTCTCTGGCATCTGTCTTGGGGAACGCAAACCAAGGGAATTAGACAGTAAAAAACTAGTGGTCCATGGGTCATAATCAGTCTGCATATATTATTTGTTTGGCCGTCATAGTGTTAATTTTTTTTTGAGTTAGATGTGACCATTTCAAAACAAAGAAAATATACATTAAAAATTTGTGGGTTCTACTGAACAACTGGAAGATATGGCCACACTGATTGCTGTGCTTTGGATGCTTGTCCTCTCCAAAACTCATGTTGAAATTTGCCATTTTAACAGTATTAACAGGTGAACCTTTAAGAGATAATTAGGCCATGAGGCGATTAGGCTCACCCTCACAGATGGAATTAGTACTGTTATGAAAGGGCGAGTCAGCTCTCTATCCCCCTCCCTTCTCCCTTCTTCCTCACTCTCCCTCCCAGCACTGGGTGTCAATAAACTTATGTTCATATTAATTGCCCAGTCTCAGGTATTCTGTTCCTGAGTAAGACTCTACAAAAGTGTGATCCAGAATAAAAGAGACTAAGCCAGTGGCAACAACTGGCTGGAGTTGAGAAGTCTCATTCTGAACAATCACAAACTGCAGTTGGTCATAGTCCCAACACTTCCAATGTTGCTACATTGTCATATGCCTACCTCAGGACCTTTGCACCTGCTTTTTTTTTGGCAGTACTTGGGACATTCCCAGAGAGCTGCCAAGGCCCAAATGAAATCACACCACTTGAAAGTGGCTCCTTAGCCTTTATATAAAATAATAAATTTCTCCTATCTACTCTATGGCTTTCTCTATTCCCCTCACTCTGGCTTCTTTTTCTCTGTAGTACTTTGTTATCACTTACTATATTTATTTATTGCTGGCAGGCAGAAGAACCAACTGGCTAAACGTAGAACTCAGGATCCATACTGCTGTATTCAGATCCCAGGTCTTCAACATACCAGCTATGTGAAAGGCAAGTTACTAAACTCTGTGTCATAGCTCTTCATCTGTAAAACTAGGGATAATAACTGTACCTACCTTCATGGGTTATTAAAAGGTTAAGATGAGGCTGGGCATGTTGTCTCACACCTGTAATCCCAGCACTTTGGGAGGCTGAGGCAGGCGGATCACCTGAGGTCAGGAGTTCAAGACCAGCCTGACCAACATGGTGAAACCCCATCTCTACTAAAAATACAAAAACTAGCCAGGTGTGGTGGTGGACACCTGTAGTCCCAGCTACTTGGGAGGCTGAGGCAGGAGAATTGCTTGAACCCGGGAGGTGAAGGTTGCAGTGAGCTGGGATCACACCACTACATCCACCCTGGGTAACAGAGGGAGACTCTGTCTTAAATAAAATAAAATATAAAGTTAAGATGAATTGGAACAGTGCTTAGTATATGTATTAGTAGTAGTTTCTGAATTGACTGAACATAACTCATTTATGTTATCTGCCTGGCTCTGTAGGTAGTTTAATTTGTATACTAAAATCAGATGCTCTACTTTTAGCTCTGATGTCATAAAGTAGCTTAAGGATTTGTGTTGGCAAAATATTTGGGGCCTCAAACTTTCTAAAGTCAGCTTCTTGTTGAGACCATCTACCCAAGCTGAGATCTAAAGAATCCAGACAACTTAGTGAAGACGGGAAAATAAACCCACACCCCAACACCTTCAGTATTTGGGAGGAAAACTTAATTTTGGAAAGGGTCAGTCTGAGATAAACAATAGCCATATTTAATGGGTCAAATTCTCTAGCAAACGTCAACTCTTCCATTGCAATCAGATTCACCTTTTATTCAGCCTCTAATACCACCCTAAAAGTGACACTAGGGAGAGTTTCCTGAGATGTCATGGGAGGTGAGATATCACGGGAGGTACACACACACACACACACACACACACACACACACACACACACAGAGAGAAAGTAGGAGAGAGAGTTGTTCATTGGTACCTTGGTAACTCAGGGAACCGGCTTCAGGACCTCCCTAAAATACCAAAATCTGTGGATACTCAAGTCCTGGACATACAATGGTATAGGATTTGTGTATAACCTTAGCATATTCTCCCATATACTTTAAATCAACTCTAGATTACTCATAATACCTAACATAATGTAAATGGTATGTAAATAGTTGTTATACTGTATTGTTTTTGAAATCTGCATCATTTTCATTGTATTATTTTTTGTGGTTTTTTTTCCCTGAATATTTTTGATCCACAGTTGATTGAATCTGAGAATATGGAACCTGTGGATACAGAGAGCTAATGCCTTACATTATTTATCTCTAAACATTCACATGTATATGTAGCAATCAAAATGTATAGCCAGTTACAGTGACATTCCTTGGGGTGTAGCTGAGGAGGTGTAGGGTATCTGGCTCCTCCAGTACCATCCCTAAAAAGAAGGGGGAGTGATTGAGCTGGAAATTAAGAAGAACTCAGGAAGTGTCCTTTCCTACCATCTGGTCTAACCCTGTTACCCACTCTCTTCTCCACTGCCAACACATGTGGTTTCTGTAGCATTTCACACACTTGACACACATCCATCACTTCTGTCCCTTAGAAGAAAAATTCCCAACATGGAGGTGCCACTAATATTTAGATATAGTCTGGATCTAGAAAATACAATGAACCAACATAAAAAATTGCATTTGGGAAAAAAGTGTCAATCCATGGTTCAAATAGGTTACATCATCTGGTCTGCTGCACAGATCTGAAATGGTTCCAAGCTCTCTAGTTTTAATTTGTTCCAATATTTTACTTTATTCTTTTTTTTTTTTTTTGAGACGGAGTCTCACTCTGTTGTCAGGCTGGAGTGCAGTGGCTCAATCTCAGCTCACTGCAGCCTCTGCCTCCCGGATCCAAGCAATTCTCCTGCCTCAGCCTCCGAAGTAGCTGGGACTACAGGCGCCCATCACCACACCCAACTTATTTTTGTATTTTTAGTACAGGTAGGGTTTCGCCATGTTGGCCAGGATGGTCTCCTACTCCTGACCTCAGGTGATCCACCCGTCTTGGTCTCCTAAAGTGTTGGGATTACAGGCATGAGCCCCAGTGCCCAACCTATTTTATTCTTATAAAAATAAAAGTCATTTCCCTAAGTCCTACACTAAGCCCAGCAGATCTTTCCTGGAAAGTGAGATGCCCTTGTGTTTGTCTTGACCTGCTTTATTCTCATCACATACCCTGCTTGATTCTATACTGTTCAAATGAATCTTCTAGATGTCTGCAAAAGTGTTGAGAAAATAAGTGTCAGAAGGACCTTCTTGGAAAGATGCTACCAATGCAAGGCCATATGAGAGTTTCTGAGAGGGAACATGAGTATAAATAAGTGGCAACTAAATAATAATCATTACCCAATTTTTCTTCTAAAAATGCCTATAATCTTTTAGACACAGTTCATGAAGCTTGCATATTGATCCCTGCCCTTGAGAAAGCTGAAGGCACTCCAAGTCACTACACTCAATAGACTTCAGTTTTCCTATCGGTAAAGTGGTGGGAAAAAAAAGATTATCTAGGTTTGCCTAGATAATCTCTAGGATTTCTTGCTCAGCTAACATTTGCCTGGTTGCCTGAAATAGCTTAGGTAGCTCCTGGCCCATTCGTTTTCTTTCAGCAGTAACCTGAAAAGGAACTTCAAATCTAGTTACAAGTTCACCCATGGAAAGTGTGTAATTCCCAGGGACTCCTTAAGCTTTCTACATTTTTATTGTGCTTTGTCTGCCTGTTCTATGGGTGTACCTGGAAGGAATTTTTTTTCTCTCTTTTTTTTTTTTCACTGTCTCCCCTGTTTTGGTGAAATCAATTCTGCCCACATCACATCTGCTTTTTTTCATGGTGGTCAATGTCAAGATGATCAGGCAGTGTTAGCCTGAGTCAGACATTAAAAGTTGTAAGGGTCTGTCTTCTCTCTCTCTCTCTCTCTCTGTCTTTTTTCTTGAGACAGAGTCTTGCTCTCTTGCCCAGGCTGGAGTGTAGCCATGAGATCTCAGCTCACTGCAAGCTCTGCCTCCAGATTCAAGCGATTCTCTTGCCTCAGCCTCCCGAGTGGCTGGGACTACAGGTGCCCCACCACACCTGGCTAGTTTTTTTTTGTTTTGTTTTGTTTTTTTTGTAGAGATGGGGTTTCACCATGTTGGCTAGGCCTGACCTCCAGTTATCTGCCCACCTCAGCCTCCCAAAGTGCTAGGATTACAGGCATGAGCCACCGTGCCTGATCTTCATTCTTGCCTTCTTTCTTTTTTTCTTTTTAGTCTTCTCTTCCCTCATTCATCTTCCAACCTATCCCACCCCTTATCTCTTTTGTCATAGATAAAATTGATCAAATAAACTCTTTTATATTATTTCACACTAAGAGATTAATAATTTAGTTCAGGACATGAAATCTCCATTCTAATACAACTATAGTGAATGTATCTTTGGCTGGAAAAATAATAGTGACAATTCAGGCACTGTCCTCTGGAAGCCCCCAGTCTGGGGATTCACAGCAAGTCAGTTAATTACAATTACCCAAGAGGACGGAAAATATTATATTGTAAAAAAAATCTTGCAAGTAGGCCAGGTGCGGTGGTTCATGCCTATAATCCCAGCACTTTGGGAGGCCAAGGTGGACAGATCACTTGAGGCCAGGAGTTCAAGACCAGTCTGGCCAACATGTTGAAACCCCCTATCTACTAAAAATGCAAAAATCAGATGGGCATGGTGGTGCACAACTGTATTCCCAATAATTTGGGATGCTAAGCCAGGAGAATCACTTGAACCTGGGAGGTGGAGGTTGCAGGGAACCGAGATGGTGCCACTGGACTCCAGCCTGGGTGACAGAGCGAGACTCTGTCTCATTAAAAAAAAAAAAAAAATCTTGCAAATGAAGGGATCTCTGCCCATCAGGGAAGGCTTCTAAGCTAAAACTGAAAGCTGAGTGGCTGATTAGGGATACAGGGGATATGCAAAAGGTCAGAGAAAAATGAAGACACTAGAAGTTTCTCTTTTAATAAAAAAGTAAATGCAGTCCCAAAGAGTTTAAGTGATTTACCTGAAGTCACATAGCCAATAGAGGACCCCAAACAGGGTTTCCTATCTCTTTTTTTATTTTTAAAGTTTAGACAGGTCTAGCTCTGTCTCTCAGGTTGGAGTGCAGTGGCATGATCATAACTCACTGCAGCCTTGATCTCCTGGGCTCCACTGATCCTCCCCTCTCTGCCTCCAGAGTGGCTGAGACCACAGGCATGCACTACCATGCTCAGACTCCTATCTCTTTCTGCTATATATTATATGACCCTCCTAGAAGGGTTTAGTTTTAGAAAAGGACCCAGTGACAGTTCTGTAGACGAGTTCTTAGGGAGTGTTTCTCTACTAGTGGAATATAAGTCACTGTGCCATGTGGATGAAGAAAAATAGTCCATGACAGGGAGGGTCTTCCAAGTCCTTCTCTCGTCACATTATCCAAGGCTTTGCCACCTTCTATGTCAAATCCCAATTCCAGTTCTGACTTTGCCTACTACTTTCGGATGATCCTAGGTTCTTTACCTAGTGCCAGACAGCACTACCTATGTCCTACTCTCAACATCTCTGTGCAAAAATGTGGCAAGCCAGCAGCCTGCAGGCTTAGTTCAGACTGCAGAGCAATTTTACGTGGTCTGCATCCTCAAGTGTTGTTTAAAAGCAAAACTAAACAAAATTAGAAGTGTTGCCAACATTTTACAATTGGAAGATTTTACACAACAATCTTTTTTGCTGCCATCTTTTGAAACATTGGCATGTTTATGGCATTGTGCCCACTTTTTCACAAGGTAACAGAGGCAGGAAGTTAGTAGCAGCTGGTACGCTTTGACAGAAGCACTCTCTAGTTAGCTACCGCTCCCACCCCGCATGCTTCTGCCATTTATATAATTTAGCAGGCATGACTTTGCCATCCTTTCATTTATTTTGTGGTAGATAAAAGACCATTTCACAAGATTCCGGAAAATGTTGACTTCCAAGCTCTTCTGCCTGAAAACATTTCAAAATCTTAGGTTTGGTTTTATAATCTTCCATTTTATTTATTTATTTTTATTTAGAGACAGGGTCTCACTACATTGCCCAGGCTGGACTCAAACTTCTGGGCTCAAACAATTCACCTGCCTTGGCCTCCCAAGTAGCTGATACTACAGGCATGTGCCACCAGTCCCAGGTTTATACTCTTTCTTTTGTAATGAAAACTGGGACTTGCAAAATTGCAACAACCATTTTTCTTTTGAAGAATTAATACAAACCCACTGGAGTTCAAGAACATTGTCAGCATCACCCAATTATTATGGTTTCTCAAAAGCTTTTTAAAAGTCATTTACTCATAACATTCTAGGACTGAATGGGAACAAAATGCTATATAATTAAATGCTCACACTATATTTCCCTTTCTGACCTTTCTTTAGGTGGTGATGCAGGTATGCTTGATTATTTCCAGTGATGGGGAACCCTCTGAGGGTTCATTTTTTACAAGCTTGACTGCTAGAAGGCAAAACAGAGCCAAAATCTATCTCCATGTAGCCTTCACTCATTGGCCATAGTTTTGTTTCTTGGAAACTTGAGGGAAAATTCTACTTGTCATCCACCATAATAGCCCTTCAGATATGTGAAGTAGTTATCATGCTTCTGAGGCTTTTTTAACCCAGCGGTATATCGTCAGTTCATTCATTGTTCAGATGTTTTGAGCCAGCCTCCTGGTCAGTCTTCTCAATGCATGTTCTCAATGCAGTTACAGTCTTCTCAATGCAGTCTTCTCTCAGTGCAGTCATAGTCTTCTCAATGCAGTCAGTCTTCACAATGCATGCTCTGGTTTGCATGCATCTGGTTTACATCAGTTCCTTCCCTCTCTGCACATGCATGCTGCTTCTCATAACAAGATGTAGAATCCATTTTCCCTGCCTTTTAATCTGAGCTGGCCTCACAGTAGCCAGTTTCATCCTTAGCTTTTAAAAGGGCTGGCAGATTCTGCTTTCTTCCTCTTGAAGCTGACAACTATGTAAGAAGTCTGACTACTCTGAGGTCACTATACTGTGAGGAAGCCCAAGTTATCCGTGGGGAGAGACCTCATGGAGAGCATGATCACTGGCCAACCTCAGCTTTCCCACCTATCCCACCTAAGAAGCCAAAAGTGTGTGAAGAAGCATCTTAGTTATTCCAGCCCTAAAATCTTTCCATTCTGGCCCTATCCACATTGCAAAGTCATAAAAAATGATACATTGTTGCTGTTTTAGCCCCTAGCTTCCCTTGGTTTGTGAAGTAGCAACAGGTAGCTGGAAACCTTGCAAGATATTTATAACCCCTTTTAATTGCTGCAACAAGGCTATAGACATGTTCTTTTCATTTTCTCATTAAAGACAGGCCAACATTTATGGGGTCAGGCAAACATTTTCTCCAATTTTGCTGCTTTTTCTTTTTTCTTTTTCTTTATAAAACTCTTTTGACTATAGAAACATATGAACAAAAATGATTAATCATTGGTAATATCAGGAGGCTACTAAGTTGGCTAAAAAAAAATACAACTAACTGACACAGGAGCAAAATAAAGCTAACAGTAGAAGTGTTTAAAAAGTGGTTCTGGCCGGGCGCGGTGGCTCAAGCCTGTAATCCCAGCACTTTGGGAGGCCGAGACGGGCGGATCACGAGGTCAGGAGATCGAGACCATCCTGGCTAACACAGTGAAACCCCGTCTCTACTAAAAAATACAAAAAACTAGCCGGGCGCGGTGGCGGGCGCCTGTAGTCCCAGCTACTCAGGAGGCTGAGGCAGGAGAATGGCGTCAACCCGGGAGGCGGAGCTTGCAGTGAGCTGAGATCCGGCCACTGCACTCCAGCCTGGGCAGCAGAGCGAGACTCCGTCTCAAAAAAAAAAAAAAAAAAAAAAAAAAAGTGGTTCTTCAGGGTATTTCTGGAGACCCAAACACAGGGTCTTTACTCATTTCTGATTGATGCTGCCTGAACCTAAAGTTAAGGTGATTGTCTAAATCCTGACCAATTGCCATAGACTACAACTCAGATCAAACCATGTTGGAGGCAGCGATTCCTACAGGGTAGCAGAGCATCACCAGGGAAACTGACAATGCAGACAACTGTGTGATTCATGGAGGAGACTGGCCCCGACTCACAGCAGGATTAGGTGCCTCTGCAAAAAAGAAATTACCTACTTTGTATCCTTTTACTTCCGACTCATTATCCAGGGCCTTCACTTGATCCCAATTCAGGATAATTTTGGAGTCCGATGAATTCCATATGATGTTTCCAGGGGGTTGACTTGGTGCTATAAAAAAATTAAGATATACGAAGTCACAGATTATTAAGTCTCAATGGATTCTGAGGAATATCTCCTTACTAGAATTCGAGAGTGGAGGCAATTTAATGGGCTATTGCACTAATATGTGTCTTCAAGGTCACTAAAATCTGATGAGATACAGCATTGCAAATGGAAAAAGATTCAGTTGGTCGCCTAACATTTATAGCTAAAAGAAGCAGCCCTTCCCAGTGAGGAGAAAAACATTTCTCTTTCTGTCCTCCAGAGCAATGAATTTTGCATGGTATACGGAAAGGTTCACTTAAAATGCTGAGGGAAATTTGAATCCACATGCTACTAATTAGTATGCAAACGACCATTGGGAGGTGGGGATAAGGAATAAACTTGGGATATGTGTGATGAGTCCCCAAAATATTTCTGAGCAAGTCTGTTCTTACGTGGCTTTCGGGTTGTCACATTGACTGTTGCACTAGAGGGGCCTGTCCCAGCAGAATTATATGCCTTGACAGCTAAGTGATACAGCGCACTGCCTTTTAAGTTCGTGATTTTTGTTGATGTCTGGTTTCCAACTGTTCGTATTTTTCTAGCATTTTCTTCTTTGTCTTCATGTCTCCAATATTTAACCTAAGAAAATAAACAGAAAGACCTTGGAAACCATACCCAGTGGGGATATTTCCAATGTCATCAGGTGATTTTGTATGCAGATTCTTATGATGGAGTTAGTTTTCTATACCACATTATGAGCAGAGCTATCAGGACAAAGGACTGCGTATATCCTGAGAAATTATCCACGGTAAGAAGGGTCCCTTTTTTGTCCTCAGCTTCCTAGTGAGATGGTAGATTGATACAACCCCTGTTCATTATTTTCTTTTTTCCCATGTTTGTTTTGAGTCAAAGCTATCCTGGGAATTATCAGAAGTCAAAGCTCATTTTGCCAACCATCCCATAAATGCTTAGATTTGCATATACTTCGAAAAATACCTCTAGAATACAACATAGAAAAAGGGTAGTCTCACAGCTGAGTATTCAATGCTTCCATCAATGTTCAGCTGGAGGCTAGGCCTAAAACCAATGCCTCTAAGTGGGAATGTGGGTCATTTCCTATAAGAATGTGACTTCGAGGACTCATCAAGGGGTACGAATTCTCTTTCAGACCCAAGGCACATATGTCTTGCCTACCTCATAACCTTGTATTCGTCCTCTATTCTTCTCCAGTGGCGAGGCCCAGAAAACTTCAATATCTGTGGCAGAAAGACTTCTGGCAAAGATACTGGCTGGTGGTTTGGTGGGTTCTGTAGATGAATATGGAGAGTTATTACTCTATCAGTTATATTAGGACAGGATTGTAGATAGTAGCATTATAAGGTAAAATAATTCACGGTTATAGAATCGTCCTTAATGATTGTAAGCCAAACCCTCATTTTGCAGAGGAGCAGTGATTGATAGCTGGAGTTGGTGATAGTGAATATTTGTCCAGTGTTTGGGTTTTGAATTTAGGTGTGGGTAGAAGAGAAGAACCACTTAAGTTTAAGCACCAAGTTTTCATAACCAGCAATTCCCTTAACACAGATCCTTCTCAATTAGCATCTCACAAATGTTATTGCTTATGACATGGCTAAACTGCTTTTATTTTTCTTTTTTGAAATAGGGTCTCACTCTGTCACCTAGGTTGGAATGTAGTGGCACAGTCATGGCTCACTGCAGCCTGACCTCCTGAGCTCAAGCCATCCTCCCACCTCAGCCTCCCAAGTAGCTGGGACCACATGCATGTGTGCCAACATGCTTGGCTATTTTTTTTTTTTTTTTTTTTTGGTAAAGACTGGGATCTTGCTATGTTGCCCAGGCTGGTCTCAAACTCCTGGGCTCATGCTATCCTCCCACATCCCCCTCCCAAAGTGCTGGGATTATAGGCATGAGCCACTGTGCTTGGCCACTAAATTTTGTTTTAGGGAAGACTATTGAAAGAAAAATGTTAACATATACAAATGGTATACACAGCTATGGCAGAAATCTGTCAAAAATAACTGAAATTTGGGAAACAGTCAGTCTAGTCTCTCCTTTGCAACCAAAGATGCTGAGGCCCAGAGAGTATACGTGACTTATCCAAGATCATACAGATTGCAGTGTGAACCTGAAGTGTCACCCAGCTCTCTTGAATATTCGTCATGTCAGCTGACTGTCCTTTTCCCCTTTTCCTCTCATTTTCATAATCCAGAGACATGAACTATTATCTAAGAGAAGTTGAAGCCTATGCAAAGGGCTGAAGCTTGTTTGAATAAATGTAAATCCTTTGGCAATGGTTGGAACATGAAATATGCAGGGAAAGGCATCAGCAGCTGAGTCAGACAGAGAGGCAGCAGCTAGATCATGGAGGGCTACTGAATCTAAGGGGATGATCTCTCTAATTGGGAATAAGTTATTGCATCTTCACTGACTCTAAATCAATGATTCATCTTTCAGATGTTTTAACATGGTCCCATTCCGAGCATCATCTTTAAAACAACATAGACAAACTCCAATGGTCACAAAGACTGTGTGAGAGGCATCCTGACAGCAGGGATAGCATGGAAGTGGTAATAATGTGTGAGAAATGTTAAACATAATGATGGTATGGATGATAGTGAGCGCAATCACACTGCTTCATGGCTTACTCTTTTCTTTAATAAGTGAGAATTTTTTTTTTTTTTTTGGGACGGAGTTTCACTCTTGTTGCCCAGGCTGGAGTGCAATGGTGCGGTCTTGGCTCACCGCAACCTCCGCCTCCTGGGGTCAAGCGATTCTCCTGTTTCAGCCTCCTGAGTAGCTGGGATTACAGGGATGTGCCACTACAACAGACTAATTTTATATTTTTAGTAGAGATGGGTTTTCTACATATTGGTCAGGCTGGTCCCAAACTCCCAACCTCAGGTGATCCGCCCGCCTTGGCCTCCCAAAGTGCTGGGATTATAGGCATGAGCCACAAGTACAATATGCTTTATGAAAATACAAGTGGTAAGAAAATGCAAATTATATTTTGATATTCACTTAAAGGCAAAAATAAAATTCTTTCGAAAGTAATGATAACATATAGATAGATATGAAGATCTTACATGGTACTTGCAATTCTGGTCCTTAGCAATGGAATCAATAATGGACAGCCATGTGTTTTCATATACAGAGCAGTTGCTATCTTTTTAAGAGATTCATGGTGGACAGTGAACCAAACTTTTTACATTATCCTCTTCTCCAATCAGGTATGCCTTCAATATATATGTACCATGCTAAATTGATTGTACATCCTAAAATCCACATTTTAGAACTGAAGAAATATTAACAGTCAATGATCTGGGCAGCATAAACCATACCTTCTTCTGCAGAATACACCACTGTGGTGGGACTGAAAGGGCCTTCTCCTTTGTTGTTGAAGACACCTACTTTAACCTCAAAGGGAGAGAAGGGGCGCACGCTCTCATTCCTGAACACGTATCTGGAGGCGTCAGCTGAGGCCAGCACTGTCAGCATCCAGATCATTTTACCATAGGGCCGGAAGGCCACCACATAACCGAAGCCTCGACCATTCTGTAATTCCTCAGGG
Source organism: Theropithecus gelada (assembly GCF_003255815.1). Taxonomy (NCBI): domain Eukaryota; kingdom Metazoa; phylum Chordata; class Mammalia; order Primates; family Cercopithecidae; genus Theropithecus; species Theropithecus gelada. The sequence goes on from NC_037669.1 coordinate 61,845,124, forward strand.
ACCGTCTGGGAAAGAAGGGAGATGGTCTTCAGAAATCATAGTAGTTTAACTCCAGTGCAAAAATTGTTTTTGTTTCCCTTGTAACATTCTTGTCTATATCCTTCTCCACCCATCTTATTTGGGGTTTTGTTAAGAGTCTTTTAAATTTAGGGCTTGCAGTCAGTCTGTCTTAAACAGTTATAAGGTACTGGGCAGGGTTGAAAATGTAATGAAGATCTGCAGTCCAGAGCTTGGTCTTTGATGGGGCAGACCCAGCTCTGAAATGGTTGGAAATGATTGTAAAAAAAAAAAAAAAAAATAACAGGACATCGGTCTCCTGAAAAACAGTATTTCCAACACGTATTCTCTAATACTAAGCTTCCTCCATTGCCAAATAGAGAAAAGATCTCACTGAAGGAAGAAAAACCAGCTTGGCTGAAGATCCTCCCTCTCAGAGGGAAGAGTTCAGCTGGGGGGATGAGTGATTGTTTCACTGCTGTGCTCTGGCTAAATGAAAGATTTTAATTTCTGGGGCTGTTTAGAATCTTTCAAAAACATGAAGAACCCTTTCTAAAGCTCCCACCTCTTCTCTCAAAGCCAATTTCTAATAAATTGGTGACTAACCTTCCTCCAGGTTGTTTTAAAAAATACCTCCTAAAAGAGGGCCCCTTCTGGAAGCAAAGCCAATTGCCAGGAAATTGTGCTGGTGCACTGACTCTAGTGCTGGCAGACGCTTTAAATCAATTGGCCATGCCGCAATTCAGGAAGAAAAGAAAAACCAGTTTTCTGTGAAACAGCCTTCTTTATTTTTTTTTGTAACTTGTGTTGTCTTCCCTTCATGATTGTTTTTACTGTAATGGATTGAATTAAAACTTGCCTCAATGATGGATGGGCAAGCGCCATCCTTCCTGCTAGCCATTAGCTACGTGAGAGGGAGTGTCTGCACTCAAATGAATTTTCACTGTTAAAACCAGAGGAGTAAACTTCCCAGCTATGTCTAACATTGAGGAAAATAAAAAAAATAGCTTTGATGCATGTACATTCCTTTTATTCTGTGATTCATTTACCTCCCAGGTTATAACCAGTTCAGATTTGCTGCCTCCGCCACCACTGACATTCGCTGGTGTGACTTCGGGGACTGCACATGGAGACAAAAAACAAGTCATGTCAGGCGGCAAAGGCGAATGAGGGTCAGCAAGGTTGCCTGGCAGAGGTGACTCACTTTCAATGAGTACTTTGAGGCATACCCCTTTGTCTTTGGAGATCAGCAACAGCATCATCAAGAGACCCATGGCGTCAGCTCGAGGAAGTGAAATGTACCAAGGAGACTGCTATTAATTACCTGTTTCTCATTCAACAAGGTACACGTGTTATCTGACATGTCTGACCAATTATTCAGCTCCATCCCTAGAGGTTGAGGGGTTCTGGAAGGGAGGAAAGGACTGAGGTCTGGTTCTAATGTTTGGTTCTGCGTTTATTAGCCACGTGATGATACACAAAGGAAAGACAGTACAAGCTCTGCTCAGGCAGAGTTTCCATTCTGGTTGGAGGGGAAGAGTGCTTGTACCACAGTTAGAGCAATGTGGACAACCAGAGTACGGTACAGTCAGCATGGAGAAGCGCAGGGGGCCTTCCGGACTAGCGGCCTGCCCAGAGCTGAGGTGGGCAAACAGCTTCTTGGAGGAAGAGAGTTTTGATCTGAGTGTTGAAGGAAGTGGCAGACAGAGTTGACCCCTGGCTCACTGTGCTTAACTTCTTTGACCCCCAGTTTTCTCTGTAAAAGGGAGGAAATTATGTGAGCTTCCACCTGAAGACTGCTGAGGGGAATTAATTCAATTATGGTTTTGGAAGGGGAAAAGAAAGCAGGGGACTAGCTATATTGTCATCACGTAACTGAAAGGCTCTGGGCCGCATTTAAAAATGTCTCACTGGGGCATGTGGCTGGTGACTGGGTATGTCTCCTTGGTTAAAGCCAATCAAATAGATCTAGATGAGTTTTTGCTTTTCTGAGAGTAGGGTCAGAACTCCCATTTGTGTAGAGACCTTATTATTCCTTCAACACACTGGCCTGTCTACAGCCGGGAACTCTATAAAGACTGCACATGTAGGCCTCCTGCTTTACACCAGCTAAGTAAAAGTACGGCTGACCCTGATGAACTTGTTCTTCTCTCCCCGTGCTCATTCAAGCTGTATATGTAGAGGGCCATACTAAATTGCTGGCTAGTCTTGTTTGAATTAGCACGGTGTTCTGAAACTTAGTTTCAGGGAATGGTTTATACCCTAAGAAAATCTCAGTAAACATTTCTGAAGAAATTGGTTTATTTCTTATTTCTATTCTAAGCAGGACTACCCCACGGTTGCTGTGCCCACAGCAGCCAGAAATTATTCTTTGCCATTAGTTACTTATGTGAGATAATTTTATTTGAAATGTAGGGCATTGTTTTTTGAAATCCTGTTAGAATCTCGGTGACAAATGAACCAATGAAGAAAGGGCTGCCTTTTGAGAGGACTAAGTGCAGTGTGCCTGTTGCTGTACAGGTGGACCTAATGAAGGAAGCTTAACTCTGGATTGAAACCCATTGCATGCTCAGCTGGGCTTCTCCTGGCCTGATTTCTACCATTATAATCATTTGAGGTGAAGGGTGTGCTAACACAGAGCAGCATGAGCGCTGAAGAGCAGCAAGAATTCAAAGCCTTTTCCTAAGGAACAGCAGCTGGCAGAACAGATGATCTGAATCCCGGGTGCTACTCACGAGCTTCTTCTGTTCTCCGTTTCTCAGAGGGGCGGCTGGGCTCCCCAATCCCAATCACATTGGCTGCAACTGTGCGGAATTCATATTCGACCCAAGGATTCAAACCCACCACGGTTGCTGTGAATGTCTTCCCATCAATGAGTTCTGGGACTGAAAGACAACAAAAGGTAGTGGCTGTTTCATAGGTTCTCAGAAAACAAATGCAGAGATTACGCTAGGAAGATAGGAACATCCACCCATCCTCATGGTTATTGCATTCAGGGCAGTGTAGGTGTTCTGATATTAGCTGCATCAACAGTTGTTTCAGTGAAGTAATCTCAGAACTATCTCTGTATGTGAAACTAACACACTCTAATCAGATACCAGCAGATGACATCATAAAAGACATGCAGTCCACAAGGCCCCAAGCCACCCGACTCAATCATTACTATCACCCCTTCACATGTGTTTCAGCATTTATTATGTAGTGCCAGACACATTATTTCAACCGTCCTCTGAGAAAGGTAAAAGTATTCTATTCTTTTTTTCCTTTTTTTTTTTTTTTTTTTTTTTTGAGACAGGGTCTCTCTCTCTGACGCCCAGGCTAGAGTGCAGTGGCACAATCTCGGCTCACTGCAACCTCCACCTCCCAGGCTCATGCAATTCTTGTGCCTCAGCCTCCCGAGTAGCAGGGACTACAGGTGCATGCCACTTTGTATTTTTAGTAGAGATGGGATTTCACCATGTTGCCCAGACTTCTCCCAAACTCCTAGGCTCAAGCGATCCACTTGCCGTGGCCTATCAAAGTGCTGGGATTACAGGTGTGAGCCACTGCGCCTGGCCTATATTTATTCTTAAACAATTCTTATTGTGTCCATTTAACAGAAGAGGAAAATGAAGATGTATAGAGATCAGCTGATTAGTAGTCAGGACTAGAATTCATCTCCTAACTTTCATATTTTTCTCATCTTTCCTTCTTAAAGCACACCTGTGACTCAGTGATTACAGTAGGAAACACAAACCCGTTTCTAAGGATTGGTAAACAAAAATGATAAAACAAACTGGGGTTAAAATCAACAAGATTCATATGAATTGCGCAACACTGGGCATATTCTCCTTCAAAACATCAAGGCCATATAGCCTACCTTTGCTGTCTAGAGGAGTGTGTATCTTGTTTGTAATAACTACTTGTTCATCCAATTTATCCTTAAATGAAATCTAAATAAGAAAATGAGTCAATTTGGAGGTACTGACAGAAGTGGGGATGGTATAAGAATTATTTTAGATGCAAAGAGAAATAACTGTGAAACCTTTTAAAAAATAGGAAGTGCTGAATAAATGTAATAAAGGGAAACAGGATGGAAGTGCTACTGCTAACAATTTTTGTTTTAAAGAATTTGTAAAATTGGTTAAAAAGAAATCTCAAGTCTTTTTATCCCCAAATTTATCCATCTAAAAAACTGGGTCTGGGCACAGTGGCTCACACCTGAAATCCCAGCAATTGGGAGGCTGATGCAGGAGAATAGATTTGAGTGCAGTAGTTTGAGACCAGCCTAAGCAACACAGCAAGACCTGTCTCTACAAAAAATTTTAGATAATTAGCTGGGTGTGGGGGCCTGTGCCTGTGGTCTCAGCTACTCAACAGGCTGAGGTGGGAAGACTGCTTGAGCCCAGGAGGTCGAGGCTGCAGTGAGCTGTGATTGTACCACTGCACTCCAGCCTGGGTGACAGAGTGAGACCCTGTCTCAGAAAAAAAAAAAAAAGGGCAGCAAGTGAGGAGGCTCCCTATAATCCTCAGTTACTGGTTTTTTGAAAGCACTGTGTAAACTTTACAAAGTCTGTGACTATAGTCAAGCAGAATCTACTGCTTTCCAAAGTGTACCACAATGCTACACAGATGATTTTAGGTAATACAGATTGATGCATTTTATTTTTATAACTAATATATTTTTAATGTGTGTTAGGGAAAATATATATACAACCAGCACAACAGACTTTTTTTTTTTTTTGAGATCGAGTCTCACTGTCGCCCAGGCTGGAGTTCAGCGGTGTCTTCTTGGCTCACTGCAACCTCTACCTCCTGGGCTCAAGCGATCCTCCCACCTCAGCCTTCCGAGTCGCTAGGACTACAGGCATGCACCACCACGCCAGGCTAATTTTTGTATATTTTGTAGAGAGGGGGTTTCGCCACGTTGCCCAAGCTGGTCTGGAACTCCTGGGCTCAAGTGATCCACCCAACTCCACCTCCCACAGTGCTGAGATTACAGGCGTGAGCCACCAAATCTGGCCCGGACATACCATTTCACAGATACTATTCCTTAGGATGAGTTTAAAAAAACCTAACTGTGATTCGATATAAAGAAAAATACTAACAATAGTACAGTGGGCCGAGGTTAAGGAAACACTGCCACAATATATCATTTGTAGTAGTGTCTGAATGAGAACTTAGATGTTCCTTGCCACAGTGCTGTGTCCAGTATGCTGAATTCCCAATGTCTCTGAGCCAAGCATCCAATATGGTACCTGTACTGACTGCTTGCCAGCCCACGGAGAACGGAGTCCTGGCTTGAATGACATACATGGTGATGGGGCTGTGGTTGTCAGGCCCGGGTCTCCAGGAGAGCTGAGCAGTGGTGTCTGTGATTTCATCTATTGTCACAGCCTCTGGGGGACCTGGAGGACCTGGGAAAGAGTAAGACCCCCAGAACTGGAACAGTGTATTCAAACACCCACGTGAAGGATCCACATATTTGAGTGGGGCATTGACCCATTCATTTATTTACCCATTCACAGATTCATCACTTGTCAAATCCTTTTTGAATCCTACTATGTGCTGGGAACTTTCTTGGGCTTGGAAACCACAGAGATGAATGAGACACAGCCCCTTCCTTCTAGGGTCCCAGAGTTTAATATGAAAAACGAATAGGTAAACAAATAATTACAATTGAATACTTAATGTTAATAGGGAATACTGGGGTACCATAAGAGCCCACATTCATTAATTCATTATCTATCTATAGGTTCCTACTATGGGTCAGACACTGTTATTTGAGGATACGGTAGTGAGAAAAGATAGATATTGCTCCTGATTTCATAAAGAGTATAGTCTGCTGGAAACGGTTATTTCTACCACTGAGAATATAGATTTAAGCACAAATGGCTTTAAAACTTTGAAGGTTACAGTATTGCTCTGCACATTCTGCTGCACTGTAATTACTAGCACTCTCTTCACCCCCAACCCTGCATCCCATATGAGCACACACTTGCGTGCAAGGGAACTGCTGTGAAAATGGCCGGTGCGCAAGAGTCAAAGCGCTCCCTTCTTCAAAGCAATTTCAAAATTGGGCTTTATTCTAAAGACTCTCATTTGTAGTTTCTGCAAGTCATACCTGTATTTTTCTGCTTCTCTTCCTGATGTTCATTATTTCTGTCCATGTACTTAAACCATGGAAAGGGGAGGAAATCAGATTTAAATGAAGGCTTGAAACTAATAAAGAATTAGAAGGATGGAAAGCAGCTGGCAGGCAAAGACAAAATATCAACAGAGCCAGAGCAAAGACCCGCAGCTATCCCACTTTCCAACATGAAAATCTCTTACCAGGCAGTCAAATGCATTTTTAACAAGGTACAATTGACCACCTCAGGAGGGAAGGTGATGGTGAGGGGACATAATGACAAACCTCATGCCCATTAGACGGGCATAAGGAGATGTTCCTAGGAGGGGTTTGCTAATCCCCAGTCTAGCAATCAAATGTACTACCCAAATACTATCGGGCCATGTCACAGGGACAGGGAGAAAAGAGACCTCTCACAGAGCAGTGCAAAGTTAACAGCAATTTCCTGAAGTTAGACTTTGTTCTAGGATTCACTCCTTCACCGTTTTCGTGATGCCCTAAATTCTCTTTCCTTTTTTAAAAATCACTTTTATAGACCCACAGGTGAGACTAAATTTATCTTCTCCCTCCCACTCTTGAATGAAATGTCTGGAAATCTGTATCCTGGAACTGATTAATTTTCCATGGTGACATTTCAGCATGTCAGTCTAATGTCACCTAGAGCGAGCTAATGTAACCTTTGGTCTTGCAACCCCTTTTAACCAGATAAAGTCTTGAAGACAATATAATTTTTTTCACCAGTTTTCTCATCCGAGCATTCCCCACCTTTTTTCTTTATGGATGCTGCACTGATGGCCTTTAAAATCTAAGTACCACAGATAGAAAAGTGTTTCCCTCTAAACTCTTCAAAGAATTAAATCGATAGGAAATATCTGAGTCCATTGTTGGCCTCTCTATAGGAAGGAAATGAAGGGCTGGTATGAATTTGGCCACTGGAGAGAAGATGGTACTTTCCTGGATTTGTTTCTTTTTTTATCTTCCTGCCACCCGCTCCTACCCATGCATAGATATGACCTTACAGAATGTTTACCAACTTTGTTTTAGGGAAGTTGACTCCCTCTTTCAAAATGAAAAATGTACAAATGTTTGCCCTCTGAACAAAATGATAACAAACTCAGGGGCATGTAGAAGATTTTGTTTCAGGCAACGGCAAAGGGATGATTAGTTTGATTCTGGGGTCTGCTTCTCCCTCACGAAGGATGGACTTTCTGGCTGCCATTAGAGTGCTATAGGTTAAATAGAGCAGCCCTCAGCAAATCAAAGGATCTGGAGCCAAGACTCAAAGCCGCTATAGGTTTCAAATATGAAAATCTCTTTCAGGGTGGTGAAATACATTCCTGCCTCCCCCTCTGTAATGTACAAGAAGAGCTGCAAGGGCAGAGCCGAAGGAGATAACATGAAAGATTATGGTTTTAAATGGCATATTAATTTATTGGCCTTATTAACTGATTAGACTAGATTTTCTTTTAGACTGCATTTGCAAATTCCTCCTGGTATTTAATGTTATTTTCTGTGAAATGAAGTATACAATATCATTTAAGAACTTCAAGTATTACTGATTTAAATATTCATTAGTCTAATTTATTGGTGTTTTAACTGCTAATCTGAACATTATCCTAATTAAATAGAGGATAAATTTTCAACAACAGAATTCTTTTGTCCCCAAGGGGAGGGCAGACCAGCCTGGTGTATTTTAAAATGGAAATAAACACATTTCTATAAGTTATTCTGTGGGCAGATCTACCTAGGTTGAAAGTTTTTTCTCATTTCTAGCCCTTGTCTGCACTGTTACTGAAAGGTTTTTTAAAGGCAATTTAAAGGGGAACAAAGCAGACACATTGGAATCGCTATTTTTCTGGAACCTCTCTTCACAATTAGTTTAAGTTGCTAACTCCCACACATTTCTCCCCCTTACATTATGCCTAGAGGATATAGCAACACTCTTTATGGCTTCCAATAATACCTTGTTCTCTGTGCATGCAGATTAACCCTGCCTCCAATTCTCATACCCTAAATTTTTATTTTCTTGCATTCGAAGTTTTGCCATGCACTCTGCCAGCTGGCCAAAGATGCCTGAACACCAACAGTTAGGGATTCTGATGAAGGAGATTCTAGCCAAGAGATTATTTTGATGTCTGGATTGGCCTCTCTTTTAATGCTATAGAAAACCCCTGAGCATGCATAGGTTGGATTCTGTTAGGTACACTGGTTTGTGAAGATTTTAATTTTCATTTAAAAATATTTCTTAAAAGTCCTTTTACAGTTCCTTTGCCAACTGGTTTGTTGAGGCTTGGAATGTACTCAGTTGGTGCTACTCAGCCGGGGGGTGGGGGTCATAGCTCTTAGGTCCAAATTAGGTCATGCTGATAATATTCAAAAGAATCTCACAAATGTTAGTATTTACATCAGCTCTTAGCTCATTTACTACATCCCAGGCAGTCAGGAAGTGTCCTCTCCCAAAACCCTGTTTTAGAAACTGAACAGCACTGTGAAGTTTAGGGGAAAAAAGGAAACTCGGATAAACCTGATGATTTTACTTAAGCTGCTGTTATACTAATTCAATTTAGCCCAGAGGAAACATAAAAAGGGGCAGTTTAATCCCTCTTTAAACTATCTGCTTTTGTTCACCTAAATTTGTTCTAGAAGGTCATATCAACTCCAACAGCTGTAATCGGGTACTCGATTTACTCGATTATCCTTTTAGTGTAAAGTTACTGGATGTGTTCGGTGCATTTTCTGACAACCCCCACTGAGGAACTGTACATGCACCAGAAACTTCTGTGGACTGTTAGCCACTGTTTACAATGTTCAGCGTCTGCCTGACTTTTTCCCATAATTCTAAACCACTAAGGTTTTTGAAACGCTGTGCTACAGTAGAGATCATGAAAATATTTCAAGAGCAACAACAACAACAACAACAACAAAATCCAATACCTCTTACAATCAGGTCTGCAGCAGCAGAGAGCCTGTCCACACTTGTTTGGACCATGCAGACATATTTCCCAGCATGCTTCAGTTGGATGTTTCGGATCATCAAATCACCAGCTGAATCCTGCTGATAAAGTAGGGGAAAGTGGCTACAATTACTTTTTAATGAGCTCTAAATATCATTATCACATGAAGGACACTGTGACTAATGGATTTATTTTACACTGGCTGATGAAAACATTAGTGATGCAAGCCATGGCCTATTAAAAATATGTGAGCCTGCCTGAGAGATAAGAACACCAACATTTTCAGAACACATCTTCGACAAGACCTCAGGTGTCTGGCTTCTCTGAGTCTCTGGAGCAGTTTGCCACCCACGTTGGAAGGATGTAACTTACATATTACGTAAGTACTATGCACTACGATGGCTCTTGATCTAGTTTTGTGAATTTCTTCAGAAATGCCCTCAGCCTAGAGCCTTGGTTGGCATTCTGATACTTTAGAACTCTGTATTTGGAAAATGGAAGCAAGCCCACATGTGGAGGTATCTGCATTTTACCTCACAACCCTTTCTTACAGCCAGCATTTTTATTGCTTCCAGGTTTGAATTAAAGGATTAGGAAGACCAGATTCTCCAAGGAAATCTTGCACCACCTAGTATGGAACGGTGCTAATTTGTTTTCCAAATGCCAAATGCATGTTTGATTAGCAGATGAATAGGACTAATTACATCCTGGTTTAGATGTCTTTGTGCCCCAGAAATATTTCTACAGTGTTCGCCAACACAGTACTTTTAATAAATGTGAGGAGATGATTCCACAGGCGATCACAAAGGCAGCATTTTACCTGAAGAACACTGCTACACCTTGAAGTTTGGTTCACAGTTCTGTTAATCTAAAGTTTGGAGAATAGCTGCTTGAGGAAGAGACCACTCTAGAGGCCAGATTTGAAAAACTACACTTCATTCTAAACCCGTAATGGATGACAAGATAATTTAGGATATATTGGCCCTCTTTCATTTTCCCATTCCAAATTATACAATAGGAAATTGACACAGACTCTTCTGTTGCTATTTCTCCAATGACAATAGTAATGGATGATGCTTAATGGTATTTACTATATGACAGGCAGCTTCTAAGTGCTTTACTTGGATTAAACTCACTAAATACTCACATGTCCTCTGAGGCAGGTATTCTTGTGATCCTTATTTTACAGATGATGAAATTCTAGCACAAAGAGGTTAGGAGACTTGCCTAAAGTCACATAGCTAGAAAATGGCAGAGCCAGGATTTGAGCCATATAGTCCCTGTTCTTAACAATAACACTGGACTAGCATCCAGAAAGACCATATCCTCATGCTATTTCAAAACTAATATGTACTTGGTTATCTCCATCCAAGTATAGAGTGTCACATTCACAGGATAATGGAAGAGATAGATTTGCCAATTAGAAATAGGATTAGAAGAGATGCCAAAGCATGGAGTGAAGGAAGAGCTACAGTTTTGATGCTTAGCTGTCTTGGGCTGATTTCTGCTGTGTGATTTCATCTAAATCTCTTAATCTCTCTTGGCCTTAATTTACTGACTTTTGAAAGACCTTTATTGACCTATGTGCTAGGTTGTGAAAATCAAATGAGATAATCTGTGTATGTGAAAATCTTCTGAAAACTGTGAAGCATAGATTAACTCTAAACTGTTATTACTGATGGCCATGATCCATTTTCTTTGTGAAACAAACATGTCAAAGATGTTAAATCTAATTCAGGTAAAGCTATGGTATGTTAACCCAAAACGTCTTTTGTTTGTAACACTTGGCTTCTCATCCAGATGCCACTGTTTACGGATCAAGTCTTATAATTGCTCAATAAAATGAGAAAATAATTGTTAACCTATTTGACAAGATTTCTGTGAGGATTAAGGAGTTATTACAGTCATCCTTTGGTAGACACAGGGGATTGGACTCAGGACCCGTAGTACACTAAAATCCGCACATACTCAAGTCATGCAGTCACTCCTCTGGAACCTGAGTATATGACAAGTCAGTCCTCCATATATGCGGGTTTTATTTTTATTTTTATTTTTTTTGAGACGGAGTCTCGCTCTGTCGCCCAGGCTGGAGTGCAGTGGCCGGATCTCAGCTCACTGCAAGCTCCGCCTCCCGGGTTTACGCCATTCTCCTGCCTCAGCCTCCCGAGTAGCTGGGACTACAGGCGCCCACCACCTCGCCCGGCTAGTTTTTTGTATTTTTTAGTAGAGACGGGGTTTCCCCGGGTTAGCCAGGATGGTCTCGATCTCCTGACCTCGTGATCCGCCCGTCTCGGCCTCCCAAAGTGCTGGGATTACAGGCTTGAGCCACCGCGCCCGGCCTATATGCGGGTTTTAAATCCCATGAATATTGTATTTGCAATCTGAGTGTGGTAGAAAAAAATCCACATGTAAGTGGACCCATACAGCTCAAACCCATGTTGTCCAAGGGTCAAGTGTATATAAGAAAGTACTTGATAAATGATGAGGCACTTTGCAAATATAAGGAATTATCACTATTATCATCATTATTAAGATTATTGTTACTTTACCTAAGAAATTTCACATATTGGGACTTTGAATACAGGTTTAAATAAAAAATATGTCCTTGGGGATGTGTGCAGGGAAGGTGCACATTGGCCTGAGGGAAATGCCTACACCATCTCACTAATTCACATTATTCATCAAGGGCTTAAATGTCAAAGAAACTTGTAGCCTGGATATTTCAGAGCACAGCAACCTATTAATAGAAAATCTTGAATTTGCGATTTAGAGAGTACTCTAGTTATTTACACATTTTGACTGGATTTGTGTTTTTAAAGTAAAACTGAAACAAAGAAAAAAATAGGAGTGAGGTAAGAGTCTCATCAAAGCAGACCACAATAACTTTCTCTTTCCCTTTGAAGTCATCCAGACCCAACTATTAACTAAGATCTACATTTTTTATGTTCCTACCAAAGAAAACGACAGCATCTGCTTATTTTCCACCACTGCAGTCTGTTGTGTTCCTGACAGAATACTCAGTGGGGATGGGGGTATCAGAGGACAATGAAATAATAACTTTCCTGAAACCTCCATAGGTTAACTCTATACCAAACATCATCTCCACCATGCTGACCCAGGAAGCTGAAACTGAAATAGGCTTGACTTCAGAATTGCACTTGCTTTTCTCTTCTATTGTCAAGTCCTGACTCCATAGACATTAATGATCCTAGTGGCTAATACACTTAAATCTCACATGCGGTTGTGCTGTTCTTAATTTTCTATGTATTTCTCAGCAGGAGTTGATTAGTGTTAGCATTAGTTTAACAGAGGAAACAGACATTTCCCATATGAAAGATGAATGTGAGCAGCTCTACGGACGGCTGTCTTTACAAAAGGGTGGTCATCAGTGTTTGATTCATTAGGGTGTCCCTGTTTCTGCCTTAGCCCTGGCACCATTCTGGCAGAAAGGCTACATGTGTCTGAATGGTAGGACATCCACTTCGATTGCTCAGGCATCTGTTTGGATTGGTTGGTGCTTGCACCATTCTGAGATTTAGCATTTTTAATCTCTCTCCTGCCCAAGAAATTGGTTTTAATGTGAGAACATTCAGCTTAATTTATGAAGAATGTTCTCGATTTATACTTTCCTGTTATTACAATCAATGTTACCCTTCCTTCAGTTGATACCACCATTAAAGTTTATCAAGTACTTCTTTTGTGGTAGACATTGGGCTATGTACTTTTCTAGACCTCAAGATATTCAATATCTCCAATGTCTTTGTGAGGTAGTTAATATTTCTCTCACTTAGCCAATGTTATTAAGCTGAACCATGTGAAAGAGGTCCAGAATGGTTTACTTTGGCAATTTCATATAGCCTTTCTCAACCAGGGTCCCAAGAGATAATCCCTAGTGAACCCAGGCATCCACTGATGTAACTAATTAACTTCTTTCCTGTGCCATCTAAAGTTGTACCAATCAGATACCACTCTTGGCATAGAATTGAGACAACAGTCATTGAAATTGTTTTTGGCGTTCTGTGACTCAACTGCAAAAACCCTGTTTGATAAAGGTAGTAAGAATGTAATGAACAGGGCTAGTACTGTACTTGGGTGGAAAATATGCTCTCACTATATCATATGGATGACTTTAGGCCACTTATTCTCAACATAAAGGGGGTGGACAGATTTTTATGGCAGCCTAGAAAGTGGGGAGGGCTCTTCAAGTCAGGGCCCCATTTTTATATTCTGCTATGTTTTGGTTGGACTCCTTCATAAAAATGGCAGTCAGAGTCAATCTTTATTGTCAATGGGACCATAGAGCTGTGTTAGAGCAGAAAAATTTTTTTTGACAATGATTGTCATAGACATAAATTGTTTTCAGATTTAACCTCTTCTTGTTATGTGTTCAATGATAATACATAGTTACGGAAAGTAAGGCATTTTGAAAATCCAATCATTTTGAATTCAAATTACCTGGAGATAGTAAATAACCCAATCAGACTTTCAAATTCAAGAAAGAAAACCCTAAATTCACAATGATGAGCCTTCTACAAGGTCAAAGGGAGTTTAATTAGCAGCCTAAAAGCAGAAGGAATCCATCCTTAAGCTATTTTCTTAATCAGATTCTAGGGTATATGATATGATATGTGACACAGAGTTTGAGATTTGAAGTTTTAAGCAGAGTTCCGCAATTCAGTAGCTATGAGGCCAAGGCAAGTCATCCAATGTCTGTGACCCTTAGTTTCTAATCCATACACAGGAATGAATAATTAACCTGTAGGATTGGTGCCAGTTAGAGAGCAGTCCTGCCATACAGGTTGTTCAATGAGTGGTGCCACATTTATTGTGCAAAAAGGAGCAGGAATTAACCAAGAGTTTCTTGCCATAAGATTACTTGAACAAAATTCTAAAATAGTAACTTTAAATATATTGTTAAGTTGGTCCAAACAAGTTAGTCTGAGTCAGTTTCGAGAAGTTCATTTGCACACTGTGTTTCCTGTGGATAGTTTGATATTAATACTTACCCCTCCAACTCTTTCAAAGTGGTCCCCATCTCTGTCAAAGTCTATCAGGTGTCCATTAAATGACCAAGTAAACACGATGTCCAGCGAGTGATCATGCGTTACCTGGCACGGCAAAACAATGCTTTCTCCAACAGTGACATCCATACTGGAAGGGGGTACCATGACCCTTGTTGGATCTGGAGAGTTAAAATAAAACAAACAATAACAACAACAAAGTCTGTGAGCTCGTGAGGAAATAAAATGTAGACTCCAAGAGCAGGATGAAATACTAAGTAATTTTGCTTTATTTTTTCTGAGGCTGTGACCAGCAAACCTCAGTCATCTGGGAAGCTCAGACTCAGGCCAGGAGGTCATTTTTAATATGAAAAGAAGAAAACACTCATTACGTGAACCTTCTCAGAGCAACAGAACTCAGTCAGGGAGCATGGAGGTGAGATCTCTAAAGATGTTCATGGAAGGGCTTACTTTCTGGCAGCCTGCTCTGAATTGCTTCTTTGAAAAGGTTTTCATCTCTCTCCAGTTTCACTAGAAAGCTACATTTCAGCTGAGTGCAAACAGGAAAAATCCATGTTGACTTGAAGTTTGTTGGGCTCTTTTTTTCTATTATAAAAGTAATAAATGTTTTAGCACAGGGAATTTCCTAAATTAAAAGAAAATTAAAAGAAGGAATGGAAAAACAAATCCTGGCCGGGCGCGGTGGCTCAAGCCTGTAATCCCAGCACTTTGGCAGGCCGAGATGGGCGGATCACGAGGTCAGGAGATCGAGACCATCCTGGCTAACACGTTGAAACCCCGTCTCTACTCAAAAAAATACAAAAAAACTAGCCGGGCGCGGTGGCGGGCGCCTGTAGTACCAGCTACTCGGGAGGCTGAGGCAGGAGAATGGCGTAAACCCGGGAGGCGGAGATCCGGCCACTGCACTCCAGCCTGGGCGACAGAGCGAGACTCCGTCCCAAAAAAAAAAAAAAAAAAAAGAAAAAGAAAAAGAAAAACAAATCCTATCTGGATAAAACATCTATTTTCGTGGTGGTATAATTTCCCCCAGTCTTTTCGGTTCATAGTTTTTCAGTTGTTTTGTTTTACACCATTAAAAACATGAGACACATACAATTTTCCTTTTTCTCCTCAATATTATATCAGCATGTTTATTCCTTTGTCAACATATTTTTATAATCTGCCTTAAGCTTATAGTTTTAACAATTTTGAAACTAGTTGGCATTTTAGCAAATTTTATTAGACATTTTTCTAATATTTCTAATTAGAAATCATAAATAATGCTGCAATGAACATCATTGACAAAATGATATAGGTATATTACTTTTTTTTAAATAAGGAACATCAATTAGCTTTAAAATTCACCCTTTACATTATAGTTAAAACTGGGAATAGAATGGGCTTGCTTAGCTGAGACAGCTTATGAACTCTAAAACTACATTCACACCCATAGTCCCTTATTTTTGTGCAACATGATTTCATAAATGGTGTCAGAGAGTACACACGTGAGAAGCAGTTTGGATTCAATGTAAAGGCCATATGCATGCCTAAAGAATACAATTCTGAATTAGGCCATATTCCAGAAATTTCTATATATCAAACCACATCGAGCCAATCAAACAATTACAAAGAAGACAAACCAAAACCAAACCAAATAATGAAAGAACACTGACTAATCCTCTCCCATAGTCATGGGATTGCATTTCAGGCTATGAGGTATATAAATATTTATTCAGGGGATCTCTTGGATTAAAATATCAGCTGGGAATTTTGAAATTATATCTGATAGGAGAATTTTTGTGAGTCTTACTTACTGATAACCCATGCTAAAATTTCCTCTTTAAAGAGAGTATTTAAAACATTTTTTTCTATCCTTTTATTCAACTACAGAAAGAAAATCTCTCAGATAGCTAGAAAAGGGAAATCTCTGTCCTAAATAGGTTATAATCTAGTAGTGGGATATACTTTTGCTGTTTTCTAAAAATAGGAAAAGATCATGATAAACAGATGAATGTGCTTTCAGTCACTGTTAAATGAGTGATGTCCATGAAATGAGAAGTGAACAACAGGTACTGCCAGCAAAGAGGTAATGGGGTAGAAAACCCCTGATTTGAAAACCCGAGGCTTTTGAGGGCTACATAATAAAAATCTGCTATGTTGATTCACTTACCATCAGGAATAGATAGTGATTAAGTTTTTTATTTTATTTTATTTTAAATGAGGAAAAGAGGTAAGTACAAATATTATTCTAAGCAAACATCAAGGAGTAGCCCCATTTTGACTTAACATGTCATTTGACGTTTTTTAATTTACATTTTCTGCAAGTAAAAAATGAAGACTGAAACAGATCCCAGGCTAAAATAATATATCTCTATGGGTTTTATTTGATAAAGATGTTGCCTAATTCTACTTTAAATAGCTGCCCACTGATTCTGCAATTTAGATTTTCATTTTAATTCATTTATTTGTTGATTTATCCACCAAGCATGGATTGTGTTTACACAGATAACAGACATAACAGAGGCTGAGGGAATAAGAACATTCATAATAAGTGAGTCCGTTAGCACTGTTAGGCACTTTACATGAATTATTTCATTTATTCCTAACAAATAGGTACTATTATCATCCCTATTTAACCGATGAACAGACTGATGTCTAAGAGTCGTTAAGATATTGTCTATTGTGCGATTCTGCCTTTCTTTTCACTGAAAACATGATATGCACATGCAAATCATGCAGAGAATAAGTCTAAGGGCATAATATAGCAATTTGCACTCTTGATTATATGTAGTCAACTGAAGATATTCAAATGCAGAAGGAATTTAAAGAATTTCTGCCATGGGGTGCAGATGGTTGCAGAGGGCTTCACTGCATGAGTAATGAAGTTACTGCCTTAGGTAACAAGCAGTGATGATTTTATGCCAAAATGCTGGCTCTAGCTCTAAGCCTACACATCAAACTTATGAGTGCGGAGTCAAATGTCCAGTCTCCAGTCCCCAAACCTGTCTCCCTATCTCCTGACAACTTCTGGGCAAGAAGCAAGGAGATGGCACATACCCCAAAGCCTAGAGCCGTGTGAAATTCTGGCTCACGTTTCTGAATGACATTTCTCTCATAAAGAAACGTTCACCTCTTTATGCACATGTAGGGATCTGGGACAGATTTTTATTATTGGTAAACTTAGCTGTCTTTTAACCAAGGACCAGAGAAGTTCCCTGAATCAAGGATTATGTTGGTACAGTTGTTGTGCTGACAGCTGCTGATTCATTAACTCAGCACTTGTCGCCGATTCATGTGCTGAGCCCTGAAGTAGCAAGAATCAATGCAACGTCATGTACTGTACACATACCAGAGAGGTCTCCTAGGGACAAGAAAAGATTAAACTAAAGAGGTTCAAAAATCTCATTAGCGACTTGGTTTTCTCAAAGTGTATGTTTGTTCTCTTGTTTTCTGTGTTGTGAATTTTGATGCTTTTTACTTGATTAATTTCCTAAAATTTGAATACAAACCCTGTATACAAACAGATGGCTTCCCGCAAAACAAACTGTCTCCTCTCCTTTGGTTTTAATTCATCAAGATCAGGAAGAACCTATATTTATGACTTCTGTTCTGAAGAGTCACTTCAGCTATTGTTCTGTGCATAGAAATCTCAAAGGCAATTAGAACTCAAGATGTGAACTGATGGCTGGATTTGGATGTAATTAAATAGCAACAATAAATAGGACCAACAACATCCCTAAACTTTCCTACTTGTGGTTGGTTCATACTGTGTAGAATGATAAATTCTGAACTCCAGAGGACCGATGCTTAAAAACATATATATTTACCAAGTGCTTAATTCTCCTAGAGTAAAAATGAAAAATTCTTTTACTTTCTATGGTGTTTTCTATAATGTACAAATGACAAAAGGTAAACTAAGTGCTTTGTTTTAAGGATTATAACCATGAGGAAGAGTTAATTATTAACCATTATTTTTAATAATATTAACTACTCAGTTAATAATCAGATCCACAATTAGATGTATAAATCACAACACGTATCCAAGCCTTATTACATTTTCACTTTCACTGTTGGTGGAAAAACTTTCTGATTTATAGCTTTTGTTATCTCTAAAAAGAAGTGTTTTGGGGTCCATTGGATAAGAATTCTATTTTTAAAACACTGCAATGTTTTATGTTTTTTATTTTTTGACAGGGTCTTGTTCTGTTGCCCAAGCTGGAGTGCAACAGCATGATCAAAGCTCACCATAACTTCAAATTCTTGGGCTCAAGCAATCCTCCCATCAAGGTAGGACTAGAGGCACGCAACACCACATCCGGCTATTCTATTCTATTCTATTCTATTCTATTCTATTCTATTCTATTGTTTAGATGAGGTCTCATTCTCTCCCTGTGGTTGCAGTGCAGAGGCGCAATCTTGGCTCACTGCAACCTCCCTATCTCAGGTTCAAACGATCCTCCCATCTCAGCCTCCTGAGTAGCTGAGACCACAGGTGCACACCACCATGCCCAGCTAATTCCATTTTTTTTTTGTATTCTTGGTAGAGACAGGGTTTTTGCCATGTTGCCCCGGCTGGTCTCAAGCTCCTGAGTTCAGGCAATCTGCCTGCCTCAGCCTCCCAAAGTGCTGGGATTACAGGCATGAGCCACTGGTGCCTGGCTAATGTTTTATTATTTTGTAGACACAGGGTCTTGCTACGCTGCTCAGGTTGGTCTCAAATTCCCGGCCTCAAGAGATCCTCCGGCCTTGGCCTCCCAAAGTGCTGGGATTACAGGCGTGAGCCACCATACCTGGCTGATAGTTCTTATTATCTCCAAAAATAAGTGCTTTTGGGTCCTCAGGATAAGAATTCCATTTCAATGTTGCTTTCCTGATACCCTATCAATTCTTCTATTTTAGTTTATAATTTCTTTATCTTTCATTTACAGTGCCAAGATATTCATTTGTGCCTATCACGATAGTATTTAATGTGTGTTTTAGTCATCTTCATTCGTGGAAGGAGACTCATCCCTTTTGTTAACAAATGTTTTGACTGTAATGGTTTTGATGATGCCTTTCAGTAGGATTGTATCTTTTTTCCTTAAATTAGTTTTTATAGGGAGAATTTAAAAGTGGGATTCTTCAAAGGTCTGGAGCTAGTCAAAGAACAGACAGCAAGCTCACCTCAAATGATACAAGGGGACTGGTCAGATAATTATTTTTAATAATATTTAAATGCCACAGCAAAGACTGCTGATTAATGATGACAATAATCCTGAGATAGCATCTCTAGGGATGAATTTCAACATTCTATAGTTGGTACCCTCTTTTCAATAAAAATCAATGCAAGATAAACTGTATCAATTCTGCATAAAACACACATCTAAAAGGCATACCCTAAACATTAGATGAGAATCAAGATTCACAGTGATTTCAAGCGGGACCAACCTTTTCACCTAGGCAAACTTTAATAGGGGTAAAGGCAAAAAACTACACTTAAAAAATCAGCTACTAGGCACATACTGGGGGATTGGCAGCTCACATAGATAAGACCTGAGCATTTCAGTGTGCACGGAGTCCGTGCAGCTGGCAAAGAAAGGGAATGCAATCTTAGGCTGCATTAATAACACATGATGTTCCAATTTAGGGAGGTAATAATCTGGTTGTATTTTGCATTAGTCAGACCACAGCTTATGAGGAACATGTTTTAGATTCATTGATACATTAGTATACCTGGGTTAGTGAAAGGCCTAATAATTCCATAACAGCTAAAATAACTGAAAGTATTTGGCATGAGAAAGGTAAATTAGGAGAGACATGACAGTAGTTCTCAAATATGTGAAGGGCTTATAGGCGGAAGATAAGCTAAGGTTATTTTGCATTGCCCCAAAGTAGAAAACAAAGAGTAACTACAAACAGGCATATTTTGGCGCCGTGGAACGAAGAACTTTCTACTAATTTGACCTTTCCAACAGGGAAACAGGCTGCCACAGAAGAACATGAATCTCCATTTCTGGAGGTATTCAGGTGGAGGTGGGCGCCCTCAGAGAGGGGATGCCAGGTTCTGCTAATGGCCAGCCAGGCTGGAAAAAGCCTACTGTCTTGAAGAGCCCATGAATCCAAGCCACCTCCCCACATGCCCTTCCTGGCCACCCTGTTCACTGGTGATCCTGTCCTTTCATGAAGCTCATCGGAATTAACTGTTCTTTTTTCTTCAACATTAAGCTAGTGCCCTGTTGTGCAAAATCATTTGTCTTTTTTACACGTGTCCTGCTTCTCTCCCCATAACTGATCAGCTTTCTGGGAGTCAGGGACTAGATCTTACACTTTTATAAGTCCCTGGTGCCTAGTTCTGTTCCTACTCATGTGAGTTGGTTAAAGATAAGTTATGGAAGATCTGTGGGTGGCCCTGTTGGAGACTGATGAAAATAAGGCCTTGAATCTTGAAGTACTATAAATCAGGAGGCTATATTAAGTATTTCTTATTATTTACCCTGACTTATGTTGAATATGGAATTTTAAAAAGGAACCACCTGAAGGTTAACTCAGCACTCACCAGGCAAGCACTGGCCCTTCATCTGGGTTTATTACTGAATTTGCTTATAAGGCCACATTTTGTTCTTTTTCCTTGGTTTTAAAAAATAGTTTATTTTGAAATAATTTCAAATATACAGAAAGTTTGCCAGAAAAGTACAAAGAACTCTTTCACCTTCATATAGACTCCTCAGTAGGTAGTATTTTACTGTATTTGCTTATTTTCTTCTCCCCCATATACATATATGTGTGTGTGTGGGGGGGTATATACACACACACACCCCTTTTCCCCACCATACACACACAAATACACACACACACACAGACACACATATATACATATATACACACATATATATATGGTGTTTGCCTGCCTTCTCCATCTTATTCTTACCATTTACACCCTTGTAAATAATGAGTATTTTGGCTGGCTGCAGTGGCTCATGCCTGTAATCCCAGCACTTTGGGAGGCAGAGGTAGGCAGATCACTTGAGGCAAGGAGTTCCAGACCAGCCTGGCCAACATGGTCAAATCCTGCCTTTACTAAAAAAAATTACAAAAATCAGTTGGGTGTGGTGCACTGTAGTCACAGCTACTCAGGAGGCTGAGGCAAGAGAATTGCTTGAACTCAGGAGATGGAGGTTGCAGTGTCGCCCCACTGCACTCCAGCCTGGGCAACAGAGTGAGACTCTGTCTCAAAAATAATAATAAACTAAAATAAACAATAAATAATGAGTACTATGTGGGGAGGTATTCCAAGATTACACCAGTACCTGATGGTCATCAAACCTGTACCCGCCAGCCTTGGAATCCATTGAAGACTCCTGCCTGAATTAATGACTTTTATGATGGTTGTCAAATGGTGATTCTCCATTGCTATCTTTCCTTCTACATATATCAGCTGACATTCTACTCCAAGGAAGAGAGTTCCCCTCTCTCCCATTTATTTATATACTTACTTACATTAGGATAAATTCGTGGCTTATTTTGACAGGTGGTAATACATTACTAACATTATTTATACTGACTCTCAAATTGTCCCCATTTTGGCCAATGGGAGTCCTTTAAGTTGGGCTCTTTGTATGTTTTACATTTTATTATTATTCATTAAGTGCTTCTTTACTTTCTGGTCCAGTAAGGTTCATGTTATACTTTTTTCCTGCAATAGTCCTAGAGTCAGTCATTTTGTCAGGGAGCTCTGGTTCTATTTTAGTGGAGGATGGCTTTGAGAAATCAAGAGGTGGAGACCCAATGTGCTTATTGTTACTGAGGGTCGTTGATCCTAGGGCCTCTCAGCAACAGAGCTGGGAAATATCTGTGTGTATATACATGTATAATACCTACACATCTATAAATATTTCTATATCTTATCCTGAAAACATTGCCTAATTTCCTTAATCAACTTACATTTTGTTCAGTATAACCAATCTGTCAACCCTGCCAGGTGTTTCCTCTGCCCACCACCTCTATACTCACCCACAACCATGTCTCCATACAGCTCTCCAACCCATCTCACCATTCTGCATCCTCACTCACTGTGATTACTCTTCTGTGCCAGACAGGAAAGGGAAGGTTGCTCAGATTGCTTTAGTACTTAAAATGTAAATATTTAAAATGAATACTCCACAGAACAATAAAATAAAAAAGATGGCGAATCCTAATTCTAGAGCATATGCCATTTAAAAATTAAAGTTTTATGCTACTTATAAAAAGAAGAATGAGTAAAGCAAATATATCAGTTCCCTAAAATTTAAACACTGAGTTTTTGCATTTCACACCAGGGAGAAAATCTGAATTAATACTTTCATAAAATACCTATTGCCAGGAGCAAGGCATTACTTAAAATTATACTTAGTTTTTAGAGAATAATTCATCCTTAAATGGGAGAAACATTGATTAATTTTATAATTACTATTCTCTGCTGGGTCATTAGGATCTACATTTTGAAGCAGCTCTCAAAACAAACAAATGAAAACACAGTTTCCAGTTTGTTCTATTCCTCCTGAGTTACTTTGCAGAAACAGATCCATTCTGTTAGGAAGGTAAGGAGGGAAGTAGGAAATGATGGATGGGGTGGGTGAGGTTATCCTTGAGAAATCTACATATACTTAGCTAAAAGTCCTTTTCAGGTGGTTCCATTATTGCTACTTTTGAAGGTGCCATTTGTTCTATTTGCTGATTGTCACTTATGGTGGCAGACTTCCTCAAGGTCTTTGTAATTTTGGTTTGGGAGTTCATCTTACAAGTGAAGTTTTTTCTTCCTCATGAGCACCCACTTCTCCCTGTTGTGTGGTTGTAAAGGCCTGTTATGTGAAAAATTTGGGGTTTGCGCTTCACGGCATAGCAAAATAAAGGGCATTGCACCCCACATTGTACAGGTCTGGCTCTTTTTTGGGGGTGGCCTTGCTGCCCATTCTGGCCACAGGTAAATGTCCTTTAAAGATCTCCAATCTGGGTAGAAATTTTTGTCTGCCCCAGGTTCCTGGAAGGGAGCTCAGCTCCAAGTCCTGATTTTAGGGATAAGCTTTAACTGCTGAAATAGCCTGATGAAATAAAATCTGTTCAGGTTATCATCATTCACATAATATCAGACATCTATATATTTGGTTTGTTCCTAAGGATCTAATTTGCTTATAATTTTGCTCTTTGGAAAATTCTTTACGCATTTGATCTCTTTTAGACACATTTACTTTTCACTAACATTTGTTTTCCATTGAGGAACTATGCCTGTGAATTGGGAATTTTTACAATTTTAAAACATAGGCTAGTTCTCTTAATAGCACCCTTATTTATCTTACCTCTCTTTTGTTAACATAATTAAATGTGTTTTAAGAAGACGGGAAGAGGAACCAATTGGAAAAAGAACAGTAAGTGTATTTTGGCTGACGACAAGTAAATCCGCCCTTTTAGGTGGCAGAAAAAAACACAGCACTAGCATAGGGCACTTTCACAAATCAAGGTTTTTAATCGATTCGTACCAAGAAGCACTGCCACGTAGTATTGTGACCTGGTTCTTGGAACAACGTGTGCAACTTGACAAATGGCATCATAAGAAAACACAAGGCAAAGTTTGACCCCAGTTGGCATGAGCACAAACTGGAGCCTTCTGTAAAGCAATTTACAAATCGCCCCTGAGCGGAATGCTTACCGATCTATTTTCAAGGACTGGGGGAAAATCACAAAGCAGAGCTGTTTAATAAGCTTGACTGCCACAAAGGGAAACTGCTATGCACAAGCCAATTGAGGGTGGCCAAGTATAGGTACTTGGGAAACAAGCAGCCAAGTGGTAATCAAAGTTATTAGATTTGCCTGGTCAAAATGTGTAGCATAAAGCACCTATTTCATTATGAAGACTGTTCGAATGACGCTCCAATGCTCTTGGTTGCCTCCCAAGTCTCTAACTTGGTTACAACTATTAAGAAGGAGATTTTTGTTTGTTTGTTTTTAATAAGCAAGATATAAGCTGTCTTAAAGTCATTCACGGTCAACTTGTTTGTTTTAATTTTTACCCATCACCAGGGAAGGCAAACCTCCTGGGTTTGGATTTGTGCCATATTTCAGTAGCAGGGTTTCTCATCTGGGATGTCTTTCTAAATGCAAACAATTTTCTGCAGGTGCCTAACCTTCCATTATGAATAAGAATATCTCCTCAAGCAAAATAGCAAGTAATAACAGAAGAGGAAAGGGGGAAATATGTTAAATTTGCCCTCTCACGTTTTCTTTTTGAAGCTCTCTTTATGATTTGAAAGAAATGACAATCTAAAAGGACTAGGAAAAGACTATTCTCAATGACAAATTAAATACACTGTATCTTTGAATCAAGGTATAATTGAAATCACTCTATGGAGTGCCTTTGACTATGATGGAAGATCAAAAAGAATCATAAATGGGAACCACAGATATCTTTTACCCACAAAGAAACATTTTCATCAAATAATAATTAGAATGTTTTCTATTTATTTCAGCGACTGCACATAAGTAACTCTCTCTTATGACTCACAGAGCAAAATAGTCCCCCCAAAATCCCATTAGTGTCAGTGAAATACAGTAAATTTCATTATAGTCAATGCATAAGAATGGCATAATAAGATCTTTGCTGATTAAAGGAATATTATTGCATCTGTTGGGCATTGGGCTGCATCTACTGATACAAAGTAAGCGAATATTTACTT
Source organism: Theropithecus gelada (assembly GCF_003255815.1). NCBI lineage: Eukaryota > Metazoa > Chordata > Mammalia > Primates > Cercopithecidae > Theropithecus > Theropithecus gelada. The sequence continues at coordinate 61,869,869 of NC_037669.1, forward strand.
AAACTATAAAAGAAAGGAAGTGTACACCTTGAGGCAAGGACAATGAATTCCAAAGACAATGCCTTCCATTGCGATTACATGCAAAGGAATAACCAAGTGCCCATTCATACACAGTGCAATGTGGGGAAGAATTAATATTCTGGACAGTAGATGGTGCTGAAACCTCAGCAGAAGGAGAGTGTCCGTCTTTTTCTGTTTAACCTGCTCCTGTTAGCAATTTTCTACATGTTTTCAGATTCCTCTACTTAAGGACTGCATCTTGGGAAAGAAGCAATAATTCGCATATTCTAAAGCAGTACTTCTTTGTTTGCTTATAGGTTTGAGATGAGGTCACGGAGAAGCATATGAAGCTTAAAATAGAAGGTATTAATATCTTGGTAGATAATATTAGCTACCCTGTCTTTATTTGATGTAGGTAGGGTTGGATTATAATGCTTTCTGCAAAACAAAACCTTAAACAATCCTCCCTCCCCCACCCCCAATAGTCTGGTCCACCCCTGACTAGCTTGTTTGAGGGCCTGTCTGTAATTCTAAGTCAACTTTTTCCTGAAACCCTTCAGAATGGGCAACTATTAATAGCTCTTAGGTCCCTTGCAATTGTTGAAATATCCCCTTTGTGTGCAGCTAGGTAAGGCATTATGAGTTTAACTAAAAGAGACTCTTCTTCCTGCTGCATTGTTTGCTTCATAGTGGGATCCATAAACACATTCAATGAAATTTAAAGGAGGGAGAATGAAAATCTGAAGAGGCCTGAATTAAGACTTTGTTACTGTTTTTCATTTTGAAGAGAAAGAGGCAAATCATTGGAAGACTCACTCTTGTAAGGAAGAGCTACTCTCTGGAGCAGGTTTGAGGGTCACTGCACATTTAGTCCAATCTTCCACACTAGAGATAGGGAAACTTTTCTCTCTATTGAGAGTTGCTGACCCAAAGAGAAAAAAAAAATCAATCGAGGGTCGGGGAAGTTTAAAGCGACTTAATTTAGTTTATTTTCGGAGAGATGTTTACAACTTTTCATGTCTTTTAAATTACAGGGAACACAAAATATAAAGATACATCAAATAATTTAAAAGTTAGATCTAATCTAATATGAAGGATAATGGAGGTGGAAAGAATGTTAAAGCCAAGAGACAAGGAAAAGGAGATGAAAATGCAGAGAAACAGAGCAAGACAGACAAGCAGAGAGCGGTGGAATCCTCTGCTCCACAAAGACATCACATGCTAATAAATGACATTCACATGATGTGAAGTACACAGAGCTAGAAAAGAATTTTTAGAAAGTGAAAAGGCAGTGTTTTGTGGAGCACCATTCCATCTTTTGGTTTTTATGATATTAAAATAGAAACCCTTTGTTGGGCAAGCTCTATCTTTATAATTACAGTCATTTGCAGATAAGCTGTATCTTGCCACTTCCAACTAAAAGTTGCCTGAAATTTAAGTCTGAGTTCTGATGTGACCCAAAGTCCCATATTTTCCAAATCCACATTTACTGTTCTCTAAAGGCTTTGCCATGGTGATAAGTGAAGCACTCTAGTACTACTACAGACTGAAAATATTGAGAAACGGTCAGCATTAAAAATTGGCAGGATACTTCAGAAAGAGATTAAGGGCAGAAAGAGAAATAGATTTTTGGCTAGGTCTTGGTTAGTCAAAAAACATTAATGACCTCCTCATTCCACAAACATGTTACTCACTTGAATTAAAACAAACAAAACCCCTAGGTAGGGGTGGGTGTGTGTGTGTGTGTGTGAGTGTGTACATTTAAATGTCTGTTCCTCAATAAAATCTGCTAAAGTTTACAGGAATGTATTCACTTCCTAGATTATCCATTAGAATCTAATAGCAAAGTATTGGTAGGAAAGACAGTGAGGCAAGACCCAAGCCTAGGTTGTAAAAAATAGGTACACATTATTTGTATGACACATGCCAACTCCCTAGGGTGTGTCTCTGGGCTACAGTGCAAAAGAGTGAACAGAGTTTGCAAACTGCTGCAGCATTAAATAAACCAATATTCACAGAGAGATACATAAGAAAAATCATTCATTTACTCAAGCAGGCAAGATGTGCAAGGCATATGGTTCTTTGCATTTATAGATCATTCCAAGTTTACAAAATCATTTCTTATCCATCACATGCTTGCTTTCCACAAAAAGGTTATCTTGCATTTGGTTACCATACCAGGCAGGACCTGACACGTTTAACAACCCCAGAGGGCACTTTTCATGCAGGATGCAATTTTCACTTGGCAACGTGGCGACCAACAAGATACCCTGCTATTTTCCCATGGCAGGAGCTCCCAAACAATGCTGGAGCACCAGTAATAAGCAGGACTCTCAGTTCACTGGAAATCAGCCCAGGTATAGAGTTCATCTCAGAAATAGTTGCTGGACGTTATTTCTCAGGGAGTAAAAGACTTTCTCTTAGTGACTCTCTGATACTAACCTAGGTTTTGCTACAAATGTAATCATGATGAAATATATAAAACACTGTATTTAGTGTCTAAAAGCCTAGTTTCTAGGTTTGGCCATACAGCACTGATTAGGCATGAAACCACCAGCAAGTCATTCGACGTCTCTGAGCTGTAGTATTCTTATCTGTAATTTGGAGGAGATGGTATTTGGCATCCCAGGATGACTATGAAATTCAAAATGAGTTAATGGATTTTAACATGTTTCATAAAACATAAAGAGCTACAGAGTATGAGATACTATTATTACCATTACTATTGATGCCAAAGATTTGCATGGGGAAGAAAGGAAAAAGAGACACTTATTTTGAGAGTAAGAAGAGGGTGATGTTCTAAGGGAACCAGCTCACTGTAGTAAGTCATAGTTCCAAGGCAGCTGTTGGCTGCTTAATAAAAGCCAGTGGAGATGACAAAGTAATTTCTGGTTCAAGCATGAATGCTCAAGTACAGGAGTTTATGTTCGATTGCCAGATGCTTCAAGCTAGCAGCTAAATCCAAAGACACCAAAGACACTTCATGCACCAATGGTAATCTGGCTTCTCAAGTCAGAGGACTGCATAAATGCACATTCCAAAAGGAAAAGATGTCACTGAAAAATTACCCAGAGGATTAATTGTGAAACTGATGAGAAAGGTGGCAAATTCAGAATCATTAAACCACAGGTTTGAAAAGGAGGTAAAACATGGAGAAAGAAAATGCAGTATCTATAGGATTGCATGACTTAAAAAAAGATTCTCTGTTTGCTAAGGATAAAGATGAGCATTCACCTTGGTGCTAGAAGAGTTTACTTTAACTTATGACTTTTGGACATCTGTCAGCCCACTGCCTTTCAACAGAAGATTTAATGTATGTGTTTAAAAGAAATTCTTAAAATGTCTACCTTTATTACTGTCACCAAAAGCTAATACTGTAGTATATTTATCAAGTTGTTTAGGAATGTATCGACCAAACACTCTCCCTTTTGTTTTGTGGTTATCTAATAGGTCATTTTTATGAGGAGAAAAATAACTGACAGAAAACAAGTAGATTTCCTATTGATGATGGTTTCTGTGGACTGGAATTTCCGTTTCAAGTTCTTAGGCAAATGGTGGTGATACCATGATGGCCCCATCACCAGTGTTGAGCACCATCAACTCTCATCGTCCTTGCAATTTATGTACAGAAAGTGTTTACCATGTGTCAGGGTCTGTACTACATGGTTGCCTTTATGACCTCACTAAAATATAAGCATGTGAAAACAGAGAAAATGCCTCTCTAATTCTGCATAGATACTTTCTACATAGCACAGTTACTGACACATAATAAGTGCTCAGTAAATATCTGCAGAGTGAGTGGATCACTAGCAGCCACACTTCGTAACCCTATGATATAGGCATCATCATTATCATCATTGAATAGACAAAAGTACCTGAGGCTCCCTTAGGGAGGTTAAGTATATTCTCTGAGGCCATAGACCTAGTTAGAAGGAGAAAACAGGTATTGGACCCAGGTATGGTTGGCTCAAAAGCCCTATAATTTACTGATTTCCATTCCAATATCTCTACAGCTCACTGCTTACTTTAATTCACTGTGAAAGAGGTGTTTGGGTGGCTGCCAATGTTTAGGTATAAATGAGCTTTGCCTAATTCTCTTTTTATTCAGAGAGAATGTGACATATGTCAGAACCAGAGGTACTTGCAGAAGTCAAGACATAAGAAGGGGAAGGAAACAATGGGAATCTGACTAAGCACAGGGTTATGAGGTAAGAAAAGGATCCAAGAGAAGAATGGAAAGAAGCATCTCTGAGAAAGCCAAAAAGGAATCGTTAGATTTAACCATCAAATGCTCCCAAACATAGTAATGTCTTGGTTATGTATGGAGCCCAGCTCCATAAATGAAGGCTCAGCTCAAGAGGAGGCAAAAATATGTGGATTTAAAACATTTCCAGGTTTTGAAAACATTCATTCTATATTCATTCTATATTTTATTATAAGATGTGTTTTACATATTCATTACATATTGGAAAATTAGACTCTTTGAACAGTTTAGCTTTGGGATTAAAAATGTGAACACTGAAGCCAGACTTCTTGAGTTTCAATTTTAATTCTACTACTTCCTGACTGTGTTGACAAGTTGCTTATTTTCTCAGTACCTCAGATTCCCCAGATTTAATGGGAATTAATAATGGGAATAATAATGTATTCCTCATACTTTGGGGATTAAATGAGCGAATTAATACAAAGGTTTCTTTGTTTTTTTGTTTTTTTGTTTTAAAATAGAGTTTTGCTCTTGTTGCCCAGGTTGGAGTGCAATGGTGCAATCTCGGCTCACTGCAACTTCTGCCTCCCAGTTTCTAGCAATTCTCTCTCCTCAGCTTCCTGAGTAGCTGGGATTACAGGCATGCGCCACCACGCGGGGCTAATTTTGTATTTTTAATAGAGATGTGGTTTTACCATGTTGGCCGGGCTGATCTCGAACTCCTGACCTCAGGTGATCCACCTGCCTCCGCCTCCTAAAGTGCTGGGATTACAGGTGTGAGCCACGGTGCCCAGTCAATACAAAGTTTTAAGAATAGAAGTCTGGCCAACATAGTGAAATCCCATCTCTACTAAAAATACAAAAAATTAGCTGGGTGTGGTGGTGTGCAACTGTAATCCCAGTTACTCGGGAGGCTGAGGCAGGAGAATCGCGTGAACCCATGAGGCAGAGGTTGCAGTGAGCTGAGATCGCGCCATTGCACTCAGCCTGGGCGACAGTATGAGACTGTGTCTTAAAAACAAAAACAAAAACAAAAAAACAAAACAAACAAGCAAGAGTAGAGCTTGCTACACAAAAAGTGCTCAAAAAATGCTAGCTATTACTAAGAATATGACAGAAACAAAGATGCCTCCACATTTACCTCAGAGTAAATGCCAAAATCCTTGCAAAGGTCAAGAATGCCCCACATGATCTCAACTGATATTTTGTTGAATATAGACATCCTAAGTAAAAGAACCTCTTCCAGGTGTAAAGACAGATGCCTGTACCATGCGGATCCAAATGAAAAACTGCTATCTAGATTCTTGTGGTGAGAGGGTACAGATTCTAGACAGAAAGCTGCTCTTACAGACTGGAAGTAGCTAAGAAACTGAGTTCCGCAGTCAGAAAAATCTGGATGCAAATTTTAGCTCTGCCACTTACTAGTTGACAGATTGTGGGAAAGTTACTTGACTTGTAAGTCAGTTAATTTGTGTCTTAACTTGTAATATTCCTGTGGTTTCATGTAATTTGATGAACGCCTTAAATGTTTGAATAAAGATGTCATCATCATCATCATCCTCATCATTATCATCACTGTCCTCATCACCATCATCATCATTGAAGTCTCTTGCCTGGGTCCGTTTTAAGTGTAGGAAGTTTCAGAGAAACGTAACTTCTCCAAACATGCAGAGATTAGGGATGGGGAGAGTAAAATTTAGTTAGAGGAAAATGCTCATATTGTGCACCTCTAAGTCATGAAAAAATGTGCCTCAATTTTACAAGGAAGCTAAAGAAGAAACAAAAATGACAGCTACTAAAACTGATAACAAATGCTCAAAACAATTTGTTGCTAGTGAAAGTATCATAAGGAAATTATCATTGTACATAGACATTTCTTTGCCAGAACAGTATACAAACACCCAGATAAGGAACACAGGTGCTTTCTCACTCATTTGCCAGGGCAACACACAAAGTTTGAAGATGATCCCTAGAATGACATCAAGTCAAGGGATTATCATGCTTGTTGTATCCACATTTCAGGACCTCCATTAACTCTCTGGACATCATCAGACACTGTGAAAAATGCTGAAGACAGGACAATATGACCCTGAGCTGAGAAGATTAATAACCGGTGAATAACTAAACTAGCTCACTGATAGTTTGCTATGCTGATTTCTACAGCTTTCTTAATGGATTATTGGAGTAGTTTATGGGGCATAGCCAAAAATATACTTTATTGAGGGACATGAAAGGTCTGAGAAAAGCTTAGCTGAGAAGTATCTGGCTTTAAACAACACAGAATCTTTTTAAACCTTCTTTTCCCCCACTTGTCTTCTATTTTATAATTCTCCTGAGGCTAGAAATCGTGCAAGGACTAAGGGTTGCTTCTGGGAGCATCAGCGCAAATGCCCACACACAGTGCAAGATTGCTTACCTCACAGGGTCACCTGAGGCAAGCTGCATGACTTTGTAGAAGTGATAAACGTGAGAAGATGAGGTAGCAAACTTCAGAGGAGCAATTCTTTCTTCAATAGGAGTCTGTGGAATTTACCAGTAGTGGAGATCTGCATTTCAATATGAGGGTGTACTTACAGGATGCTGAACATAGATTTAGAATGCTTATTATGTTAGTGGATAGATGTCACTCACACTCAATCTCTGTTTCTTTTACAAAGTCATTCTAAATGAAATGGAATGGAAACTAACCATTCTAAAAGCTCATGGTTGTATACATGACCTGACACCACCGGGAAGGTGAATGACATAGGTCTTAATTTCACAGGGCCCTCCTTGTCCATGCTGTTTGGCTATATAGTACATAATTTATAAATTTGGGTGATTTTACAAGGATTGAATATTAACAAAATAACAAAAATAATCACTACAATTATGTGTCAGGCATTGTGCTGGCTTCCTTAAATTATTCATTTCCTCGTCACAATGATTCTATTAGAGTCCTAGGAACCTTCTAAAACTTTTTAAAACAGTAGTACAAGGATTTTGTTTCTTAAAGGCATAAGCCTATAAAGACAGAGAGAATGGCTGGGAGGTATTACTATTAAAATACTGGAAAGCAACTGAATGATTAGCAGATAAGAAACCCTGAATCCTAAACTGGCAGTGGGGAAAGACAAGAAGCAGTCTGACTTACTCTACAGAAGAATGCCCAAAGATTTGGGAATTCAGGTATCACTGGAAGTCAGGTAACAGAGCACTGGAGCATGCTGTTTAGAATCAATTAGGTCCCTATTTGCTCTCCCTTATTCCATGCATCCAGGTGACTAACCTTCCCCACTGCAGAAGTATTCTGGGATTTTACTTTCTAAGCAGGTAATACAGAGGTAGGTCTCTGGGCCAGAGGACACCAGGTTGAATTGAGGATAGCAGGGATTTAGGGAGTGTTTATATAGTGAAGCTGAGATTCTCAGTCTCCTTCCCCAAGGAGGCTCCCAGGACACTGGTGTTGAGTCCTATGTCCTTCCAAATGAGACTAGATACTAGATACTCTTTCTCTAGGTAGCGATCAGCCAAAAAGGAAACACCTAAATATTAATGTGGGTATGGGGAGTTCCACAAGGAAATGGCCCAGTTCTTAGTCAATGGACTTCATCTACATGTTCATGGCTTCACATTGGCTTTTTAGTGCCACACTCTTAAATATGGGCAGACAACTATGAGTTGATAGACATGTGAGGACAACTGACACAAAAGATCAAGTTCAAAGCAAGGAAAAAGAAATTCTATCATTATTTTTTCAGAGAAATATTAGATATTGAATTGACAGTAGCAAGAAAAGGGTGTTTCTTGTTTATCTGCATAAACAAGAAAAAGGTGCTACAAATAAGGAACATTCAGATACTAGAAGAGAGTTCCTAAAAATTTAAGCCATGATAATTGAAAGGTAAAGGTTAACTGGTCTAAGACTGATCTCCTGTAGGCTGGCCTCCCAGAAAAAGAGGCTCTCTGCAATGCTCTGAGGAAACTAACCATGGCCCAGTGTTTATGGCAATCATTCCTAGCCAACTCTTATAGTCTAACATTGGCCCCTACTCTCCAGTCACACCAGGGGAAAGCATGGTACTTCCCCAATTGTGGCTCCTGAGGTGGTACTCCTGCCACTTGTTCACCGCGCTAGTAACACAAGGCTTGTCCTCTATCCCGCAGATCATACTAAGAAAGATGCTGGTGATTCTATAATGACGAAGTTTGAAGCCGTACAGCCCAAGGTTTGGTGCCCTTCTTTTGGAATCTCACAGCTTACTAGATCTCGGTGGTTTGCCCTAGATTGCTGAGGGCAATGGGAAACCTGAATGCCTGCTACTGCTCTTGTCTGCACGACTCTCCCTGGAAATGCTGCTGCAGCAGGACTGATGTGTGTGCAGCCTGAATATTTGCCTTTGCCTGCCTGGCAGTGGCAGAGGGGACACAGAGCTGAAGAGAAATCTCAGGAAAGTTTCTGAAGGATAGAGCAAAAACATAAGGAGAGGAAACATAGGAAAGAAAAGAGAGAAAATCATAGGACCATTGTAGATAAAGAGAACGGGATAAAGGTAGGAGAGAAATACAGTCTCAGCAATAAAAAAAGAAATCCTCAATTTTCGAGAACAGAAGGAAAAAAGATTCCCAATTAAATAGGCATATTAAGTATCAACCAGAAAAGATAACATGAGACTCCATAATAAATCACAATACTGTTAAATTTCAGAACAATGAAGACAAAGAGAACAGCCTATAAGTGCTGTGTGTGTGTGTGTGTGTGTGTGTGTGTATGTGTATGAGAGAGAGAGAGAGAGACAGAGAGAGAGAGATAGAGAAGCAGGTCACAAACAAAAGAACAGGAGCTAGAATTGTTTCTGACTTCTCAAAGAATTTGGAGGACAATTAAATTTGGAGGACAATGGATCAATAATTCCAAAATTCATCAGAAAAACTATTTCTATCCTAGGCATGGTGACTCATGCCTGTAATCCCATTACTTTGAGAGGCCAAGGCAGGTGGATCACTTGAGGCCAGGAGTTCGAGACCAGCCTGGCCACCACAGTGAAACCCCATCTCTACTAAAAATATGAAAATTATCTGGGCGCAGTGGTGCATGCCTGTAGTCCCAGCTACTTGGGAGGCTGAGGTGGGAGAATCACTTGAACCCAGGTGGTGGAGGCTGCAGTGAGCTGAGATCGTGCCACTGCTGAATTGCAACAGAGCAAGACCCTGTCTCAAAAAAAAAAAAAAATTAAAATTAAATAAGTAAATAAAAAAGAAAAGAAAAATTATTTATATCCTAGAATTCTGTTCCCAGCCAAACTATCAACATGATTTTTTAGTAAACCTCTGTAGGATATGTTTCAGAAAATAAAAGAATAAATCAGAAGAGGAAGACACAAGCAAAGAAACAGAGAGGAGGAAGGAAGAAAACGATCAGGCAGGCATTTACAGTGGGTCCTTGGTTGAATTGTTTCAAACAAAGGAAGAGCCTGAAAAATCAACCTGCAGGTACAGATAAGGGAACTTGCACAGGGGGGCTTGCGTAAGACATGCCCACAGCCACACAGATAAGAAAGGCCAAACAGGAAACTTGCCCAGACATGCCCATAACAGAAAATTCCATCTCTGACACATGCACAGTAAGGGGAACAAAGCAATATGGAGTAACTCAAGCTAAGGGCCTGCATGCACACTAGGAGAATGGGGTGGAGCTACCAGAAATTTGTGCTTTATGCAAATGGGATTCTCAGCCCTCATTGGTTTCTTACAAAAGCCTCTGTATTCAACTGTGAAATGGCAACCCTCTTCCGGGTCCCCTCTCTGCAGCAGAGAGCTTTCTTCTTTTGCTTGTGAAACTTTCACTCCAACCTCACCCTTGGTGTCCATGCTCCTTAATGTTCTTGGTCATGAGACAAAAAGAACTTGGGGTGATACCTCAGGCCACGAGAGACTGCTACATTGTGCTGCATTGGCGAGACTGGAGGGAAACTCCCAGGATGATGGTGAAGGAATGTCCTAGAAAGGTATTTTATAGTATGTGTCTAATTATATTTAAAGAAGTTTTTGGAAATTGACTAAAAGTTTGGGGTTTGAATTAGTAATGTGTATACAGAAACCTAAGCAAACAAACAGAGACTAGGAAAAGTGAAAAGATTTACAAAAGAAGGAAAGAGTATTCTTGGTGTGTTTCATTGCTCACTTGAGAATGACACTGCATACTCATAGTTATGTAATCATGGGTTAATGATCTAATCAAAATTATGATTTATTTACATTAGAAGGGTGTGTTAAGGAGAGCTAAAGACTCATTTTCCATAGTAAGAAGTCAAAAGATAATCCCTGAAACTGAAGAATCAAGAGACATGTTATTTAAAGATGAAAATCAATACCAAATGAATCAAAAAAAAAAAAAAAACCAAAAAAAACCAAAAAAACTAAATCCCACAGAGGTGAAACTGGTTTCCTTCAGAAAAGGAAGAAAAGGGGACAGGAGGGTTTATGTTTCTCATGCTAAGCCTTTTAGAACTATTTGATTTTTCATTCTTTGTTCACATATAACCATGGGAAAAAATTAAAACTGAGAAAACAAAACATTGTCAGGTAGACATTGTTATCCTATTTCAAAGATGAGGAAACTGAGCTTTTACACAATTCATAACTAGTAGAGGGGAATTTTTAATACAGAACTGTAGGTGTTCTTAATTACAACAATTTATTAGGTTGCTGCAAAAGTAGTTGCATTTTCAATTGTATTAAAATAATGGCAAGGCCGGGCGCGGTGGCTCAAGCCTGTAATCCCAGCACTTTGGGAGGCCGAGATGGGCGGATCACGAGGTCAGGAGATCGAGACCATGCTGGCTAACACGGTGAAACCCCGTCTCTACTAAAAAATACAAAAAATTAGCCGGGCGAAGTGGCGGGCGCCTGTGGTCCCAGCTACTCGGGAGGCTGAGGCGGGAGAATGGCGTGAACCCGGGAGGCGGAGCTTGCAGTGAGCTGAGATCCGGCCACTGCACTCCAGCCTGGGCGACAGAGCGAGACTCCGTCTCCAAAAAAAAAAAAAAAATAAATAAATAAAAAAATAAAATAAAATAATGGCAAAAACCGCAACACTTTTGTACCAAACTATTGCTAGTTGCCTCTAGAAATCTGGGTTGCTTTAGAAGGGAAATGACCTATTATTATAGAGTGTCTCTGTGTCAGGTTATATGTTTAATGCTCTGCATAATGTTACCTTTCTTAGGCACGTAACAACTTAGGGAGGTGGGTATTCTCCTTTTGCAAAGGCAGAATCTGAAGCTTAGAGAGGAAGTGGTGAAATCACCATTGGAGGGGAGCTTTCAAAGCCCACACGAAGGAGCAAAAGTGCTACATATTTTACTCTTCCCCATCATATTTAATGAGTTGAGGATATTGTCAACTTTTACAGTTTTTTCAATGTAAATGCTATTTCTTTGGCTTGCTGTTATTTAGTCTTAAAAAATCCAACTCTGATTTGTTTGTTTTCTTTGCAGGATCCATGCCAGGTAAATGCTGCCTGACAGAATTCGTGTTCTGTGGCCTAACATTCATTTAGGAGAATAGCATTTTTCTGCTCAACTTGCTGTATCTCCAAACAGGTTTGGATATGAGGCATTAGCATTTTTCCTAAACTGGCCATAAAAAAGGAGCCTAGTGAATACTGAAAACTGTCTAAACTTGATGTAAAATTATCCCTCCCAAGAATTAATACCTCTTCTCTCCTAGTAGGACTCATTCTCTCAAATATAGAAACACACACTCTCTACATGGCTGAATAGTAAGCAATGATTAGTTTATATCACAAAAGATTTTTCTCAGGGAATCCAAAAGAGGAGTACATCACAGATACATCATCAATCCCAAATGTTCCAGTTACTCAACATTGTGAGAAAGTTTCCTAAATTACAAAACAGGTATGACTTAGGGTTGACATGTGTCCTTGCTTGCCCAGGATGGTTTTGGGTTCATCTCTGTTGTTCCAGCCTATCTGCAGCACCCCATTTATTCTAACTGGGATAAAACATTATATGATCGCCCAGTGTCACTTTATTATTGATCCCATTTTGCTATGCTGGCACAGAATCTATTGCATACCCTACTTCTATCTTGCTTCCATGCCAATATGTGGGTTACCAAGCCAGTCTTGCGTGACGGAGATGGGTAAGTGGCTATTTTACCGCACTGGTATTTTCTCTTTTTAATAGGGTAACATGTAGAAAGCAAGCATACATCTTATTAACCTAACATATTGTTCTGCATACTGTTTCAAAATAAAGCAACTTCATTTCCTAGGTGCTTTAAGTCAAACAGGTTATTTGAAAAATGACAACACCCTTTGGGTGAGACATTATAGATAACCACAGGCAGAGCCAGGTGACACCCTTTGTCGGTTATTGATTAAAATGATCTGATATACATCTTTCCAAGCACAGAATAATCCACTGGCATTACAGAAATGATGGTAATCTTACAGGGAGGGTTAATCAGATACATGAGAAATCATATCTATTCCTTGATAAAGTATGAGTAACTCAGAAATCAATCACAGATTCCAGTTGCTCACACCACCATCCTTCAGAAAACAGAATTCAGGACAGATAGATACTGTTTTGTCAAAGACCTAGTACACAACAAGACATGCTGCAGATTTGAACAGTTTTGCCTGCTGAGAGCATTGATTTGTGGGTTTTATAATACATGCACAATAGTAAACAACATAAATATAAGAAGTAGATATACAGTAATGATTTACTTTTTCTGGGAGGACAGTGACTAATCTCTCAGACTTCAGTGCTGCTTCAAAAACACTGCTGGGATTTGGTACATTTTCAGGGAACTACACAGTAAGACACACAGTTAAGCACTTGGAGACATTGCTCTTGGATAAATGGTAGTGGAGTCGATGCGGGGGGCAGGTAGTAAAAGTAACACAAACACAATGATATTGATTATCAGTTAAAGGTACACACTCAACACCAGGAGCTCTTAGATGTTTGCCAGACAAAATTCTAATTCTTATAACAGGTTGGACCTCCCATTTTAAGGAGGAAAAACTGAAATTTCTAGAGATTAATTGTTCCAGGCTATAGGGCTGCTAAGAAAGTCTGGAGTTAGTATATGAAATCAAGCCTGTCAGACACCAAAGCCCATGTCCCTTTCACTATGCCCTATTGACGACCTCTGTTTTTCCTTGGTCTGCTACTTACTAAGTTGCTCAGTAGTTACTTTAATAACAAGAATTTGCTGAGTTCCTCTGTGAGACAATAAGGTATAGTAAAAGGCCTAACTATCGGGCCTTAGCTTTAATACAAAATTTTCCCTTTCTAGTACACTTTGCAAAAAGAATAAGCTGGAAGAGATGATCACTATCTCTTTCAAAAATTTCAAAGGGACCTTCTACTTTGGGCAATTTATGAATCAACTCTGAGATAGGATGATTCCAATGCACTACAAAAGGAGACCTGGTCATGTGGTCCTTTCATTCATTCTTTCTTCCATTCATTCAAGATATTGTTACAGAGCCCCTAATATGTGCCAGACGTGTCAAAGACTATGAGTATAGGTGAGTGTTCTGATCGTGAAGTTTATGTTCCCATGAGGGTGACATGAAGCTCAAATAACCAAAACCAAAAGTATGTTTAGATAACAAAAGTATTATTAAAAATCTACACAGTGTTGGCTGAGTGCAGTGGCTCATGCCTGTAATCCCAGCACTTTGGGAGGCTGAGGCGGGCGGATCATGAGGTCAGGAGGTAGAGACCATCCTTGCTAACACAGTGAAACCCCGTCTCCACTAAAAATACAAAAAAAATTAGCCGGGTGTGGTGGCAGGCGCCTGTAGTCCCAGCTACTTGGGAAGCTGAGGCAGGAGAATGGCGTGACCCTGGGAGGTGGAGCTTGCAATGAGCCGAGATTGTGCCACTGTACTCCAGCCTGGGCGATGGAGCGAGAATCTGTCTCAAAAAAAAAAAAAAAAAAAAATCTAAACAGTGTGCTGAGATACACTGCAATTGACTAATGTTTGTTTCCCCCATCCCCAAATTCCTATGTTGAAACTCTAATCCCAATGTGATGGTATTAGGAGGTGGGGCCTCTGGGGAATAATTAGGTCATGAGGGTAGATCCCTCATGAACAGAATTAGTGCCCTTATAAGAAGAGGAAAGAAAGCTGGCTAGTTCTCTTACTGCCACGTAAGGATACAGTGGTAAATGAGTATTTCCAAACCGGGAGGCAGGCCCTAGCCAGACTCTGAATCTGCCAGTGCCTTGGTCTAGAACTCTCTAGACCACGGCCTCCAGAATTGTGAGAAACAAATTTCTGCTTACGCTGCAGAAACGGGGATCCTTGTTAAAAAGTGGCAAACAATTTGGCTGAATTGTGTTTGTGTTCTAGTGTTTTCTGGAAGGTAGAATTTGCAAGTGATGACACTGGATATTTAGCTGAAGAGATTTCTAAGCAACGTGTGGAGTAGCTTGGTTCCTCCTGACTGCTTATAGCAAAACGTGAGAAGACAGAAATGATCAGAAGACAGAATTAGTAAGCAAAAAGGAAGTAGAAATTAAAGATTTGGAAAAAATCTCAGCCTATCCATATTGCAAGGAAAAAATATAAAAATGAAAAGCACTTTCTGAAGAGAATACAAAGGATGTGGCCAAGTGATTCCTGGATAAGGAGATTAGCCTTGGTGTGAATCACTGACTTAATCAGCCACCCCAGCAGGAAAAGTTCCAATTTAAACTGAAGAGGAAGAAGATGGGAAGAACTAAAGAAAGGCTATCAGAATTTTTGGATTTTATGTAAGACCTTAAAGCTATTTGGCAGTGAATGTGTGCTTATTTCCAAGACAAGGGAAGAATGACCCTAAAGGCGATTCAGAGATCATCAGGGCTGCCTCTTGAATTTTAAAAGGCGCTTCACCTTGCTTCCACCGACCAGGCAGCCTCTATCCAAAGGCATGGGTGTAGAGCCACCCAGTTGACCCCGGAGAGCTACAGGTATAAGACCACTGCCCCAGTGGGTCTGAAAGGCTTTATTTGTGAAGCCAAGTACACAATGGCATAGACAAGATGTTAGCAGAATATGGCCATTTGGCTAGACACTGGGGTTCTCATTGGTGGGCTGTGAACAGTAGAACAAGAGAAGAGAATAACTATTTGAGTGCTGGTGGGTGCTGATTAAGGTTAAAACATAATGTAGTCTTCCCAACTATCCTATTAAATAGGTACTATTACATAAATTTTACAAGCACACTTTCAACAGCTTATAAGTGGTAATGTTGAGATTTGAACCTGATTTGTCTATCTTCAAAGTCTATACTCTTCCCTCTATAATACATTAGAAGAAAAGAGAACAAATGGACTTTATTGGATCTGCCAGAGACCTTCTCTGTCCAGTTACTCTGCCTTAAACATCAGGTACGATGTCACAGAAATAGAGAGGAAGGGTGCCCAGATTCTGTAGAGCTACAGTGGGTGGAAGACTGATGCGGAGACTATTCTCTAACAGTGTTTTCTAGAAATAGAGGAGAAGGCTGTTATCAGAGTAGAGGCAGGATCAGGAAAAACATCAAAGTAACTGAGAGGAGAAAAGTTGGTGACCCCTAAGAATATGTCAAGCTCTAGGACATCTAGGACATCTAGAGATCATAGCTGATGAATTTGCTTCATTGCTTCCTTTTTGTCTTCATTCGTTCTTTCTTTTTTTTTTTTTAGTGTGCAAAATATATCATTACTTATTTTTCCCTTTTATAATTGAAGATATAATACATATAACATAAAATTCACCTTTTTAAAGTATACACTTGAGGCCAGGCATGGTGGCTCACAACTGTAATCCTACCACTTTGGGAGGCTGAGACAGGAGGATCACTTGAGCCCAGGAGTTCTAGACTAGCCTGGGCAATATGGTGAAACCCTGTCTCTACAAAAAATACAAAAACATTAGTAGCGCATGGTGACATGCTGGTGTGCACCTGTAGTCCCAGCTACCTAATGGGCTGAGGTGGGAGGATCACTTGTGCCCAGGAGGTCAAGGCTGCAATGAGCCGTGATCACGCTACTGCACTCCAGCCTGGGTGACAGAGCCAGACTCAGTCTCAAAAAAAAAAAAAAAAAAGAATTATACAATTCAGTGGGTGTTTTTTGTTTTTTTGTTTTGTTTTGTTTTGTTTTGGTGCAACCGTGACTACTATCTAATTCCAGAATATTTCCATTATCCCCAAAAGAAGCCCTGTACCTATCAGGAGTCAGTCCCAATTCTCGTCTCCTTGAATCCACTGGCAGTTATGAATCTACTTTCTGCTTCTATACATTTTCCTATTCTGGGAATTTCATAGAAATGGAATCATACAATATGTGGCCTTTTGTGTCTGGCTTGTTTCACTTAGCATTATATTTTCAAGGTTCATCCACATATCAATTGTATGTATCAGTACTTCATTTCTTTTAATGGCTGAATAATAGTTCATTTTATGGATACACCACATTTGGTTTATCCATTCATCAGCTGATGGGCATTTGGGTTGATTTCACTTTGGCTAGTACGAATAATGCTTCTATGGACATTTCTGTGCAAGTTTTCCTTGTCTTCTGATACATCTACACATGACTCAGTTTTAAAGTCAGTATCTTAAACAAAACATTTTACATACTGAAAACTGCCCTTAAAAGTCTCCTAGGAAGGCACCACCTTAGAATCAATACACTGTTCAAATGAACCAGTTGTCTCTCTAGCCCTCTCTCTAAGAGCCAGCTGAAGTGGCTTGCTTGTGTTTGGTGGCCATACTGTATAAAATCAATGTCATCAATTCTCTTCAGCCTGGTGAGATGATCACATTTTGACAGGTATATGAGGATCGAGGCAAACTGAGTCCATTGTCCTTTCAGGTCCTCATTGCATGACCACTCACGGATGAGCTGGTTGGTAAAACTGCCCACACTATTTAAATGGTAATGTATCTCTTTCCTTGAGTGACCATAACCTGATGCATGTAAAATAAATGTTGATAAAATAGAAATCTCTTGGACATGAAAAATTTCATCTCATTTTTGGGGGTGCCTGAGTTAGAATCCCTCTGGATAAATTTGTTGTTACTGTTAACAAATAAATTTGAAATTAGGATGTTTTAATGCTTTATTCCAACTTCTTTATCAAATAAGAGAACTTTAGAACTAGAAGAGACCTTCATTTTCTCAATTAAAGGCTCTTCATTTTACAGGTGAGAAAACTGGAATCTGGGAACCAGCCCCCAGATATACAGGACCTCAGTTCACTGCTCTTTGTATTAGACTGCAATGATTCCCACATTCACAAATTGTAGAAAAAGTAGGTCATATGGTCTCAAGTTTTATCCTATTTACAACCCTTATAACTCAGGATGTTACCTACTATTTTATTATTTCTCTCTCTATATCTCTGTTTCTCTCTTTTTTGAGCTGAACCTGAATTATATTCCTCTCTGGTTGGCAGGGAGTTCATGAAGGTAAATTAGTCAAGAGGAAGAGCTACTTTGTCTATAATTTATGGCTTTTCTTTTATACACAAACTTTCCCCAACAGACTGGTGCACTAATGATTTCAGCTGGAAGGTGGCACCCTGATTTTCTGGAGCTGAAGCTTAGCAAAAATTTTGTCATTCAAACGCACTGGTTGAATCGATTAAAAATGTTCATGAAAATTAGAAAATGGCTTTATGGGTGTTTCATGACCACTGTTTTAGTACCATTAATCTACACTCTCCCTGTTTCATTGGCAGTTGACAGGAATCCCCAGTCAGCAGACAGAGAAAGAAGTCTTTTTAAAGACAGGACTAATTTGTTTCCCGGTGAAAGGTGACAACCTGCCTCAATTTGCTTCAGATTTCTCAACGATAATGACTTGTGTTTTCTTGTCCCAATTAACCACTGACTGCTCCTGAGAAGATCATGTCCATTCAGATAACTGAATTTCTCTTCCACTGATAACCTTCTGGTATAGATATGGGAGTGAAATGCAGATTCAGTGTAGAATCATGTATGGAATTATAAATAGAAAGATTTGAAACATTCTCTTCTCTAGTCTTCTTCCTCTCAAATCTCCATCATGGTCAATTTGCATCTACTTAATAATTTAAAAATTGGAAATAATCAAGAGCTGGCTTTTTTCAAAGAGCAATGAGACCCACTTAATACTGCATGTCAGATGCTTTCAGAGGATGTGGCAGTATCCTAAGCATGTGATTTAGAGCTATAAGATAATACAGAATAATAAGGTCTGGGGTCAGTTTAGAGAATACATGCCTCCTGTCTAAAGGCATTCCAATTTTAAAGTTTTAAACACTCTGACAGCCAAACAATACAAGTCTGTGGGTTCAAGTCAAATTAGCCATGAGAGCTACCAGTTTGTAACCCCTGGTCTATAGCTGACATTTTAACACACCTGATGTTTCCTAACATGCCTGTCCTCTTTCTTCACCTTACTCACTCCTTATCCAGTGATGCGTCTGGGAAAAAACAATGAGGAATTCTTGGCTCAGTGCCATTCTTTCTCCTGGAAGAGTGAAGGATGTACACTTATTGGGTTGATCCTCCACTCTTTATTTTTCTTTTTATAGTGAGAGAGACTTGAGGTTGTGTAGTGGTAAAAGTCTGCTTAATTTGGAGTTCAGTGTTAAGAAGCCCACTATTGCTATGTCCCTGAGCCACATTCCCCTTTAGCACTAGCGAAGCTGACATTTGATTTTCATCTGCCCAACTACCTCAACTTACTTCTCAAGTGTTTCAAAACTCAGGCACTGAACAGGGTACTGTTTATTGAACCCCTTCAAATCCCAACGTATGATTAAATAGAAAACGGTTCCTTTTATTGGACTCTATTTTAGAGAATAGGTTACTTGAGAATATATTACTCAAAATTAGCAGAATAACCTTTTCAACCCATACTGCATTGCTGATTATGGATAAATTCACACTGAAAGCAAAAAAAAAAAAAAAAAAAAAAAAAAAAAAAGACTCTGCAATAAGAACACAAAGTCAACTTGACAGAATTCAACCTAGGGGCATGATTTTGCTCTGGAGTAGAAGCAGATGAGGGCAGAAGTTTTCAAAGCTATAAAATTAGAGAATGATAACATTTCAGAGTTGGGTGGGATATATGAGTCAACATTTACTTAGGGTAGGCCCTGAGAATGCTAAGACGAATAGAAAATGACCCTATAGGCTACTCAAACCACACACTTGTATCTGATACATGAATTCTTTCTGCCATATTTCCCCAGAGTAGATGTCTAGTCTGGAAATGAATGTCATCACTAATAGGCCAATGGCCTAGTTGTTTGAAAATTTTCCTTTTATCAAACGTAAGTAATATCCTCTGCTCCAATAGTTCCTGCTCATCTCTTACAGTACTGTCCTCTGATGTCACACAGAGTTTGATATCTCTTTAAATGTTTGAAAACACTGACCACCCCTCCCCTCCCACCCTCTATAAGTCTTCTCTTCCTTGGATTACCAAGCCTCAGTTTCTACAGCTGTTCCTCTTATCATCCCAGTTGTCACTCTTTAAAGTGATTTCAAATTTTAATGTCTATCTTAAAATAAAAGCAATCCTCTTCCAGTTGTATTTTTATCAGTAGATCTCTGTATTCCGCTCCCCCTCCCGCTCTTGTTTTGGACACTATTATGTTCTAGGTTTAATTTGCTTTTTTAAAGAGTATATATTGTTGACTCATCAATGATGTTATGGTCATCTAAGACCTATAACACAACTTGACTCTAAAATTTGGCTCTCTCATCCTGAGTTTTGAGGAAAAATGCAAATCTTCATATTTTATCACTATTAAGATGCATCTTGTTACATTTGGTTCAAATAACAAAGATTAAAGATAATTATCTTTTAAAGTAATTTTGAATACTAATTCCATATTTAGTTTATTCCCTAATGATTCACGTGATCAGAAAGTGTACTCAGCATGTTATCACTAACATGATGTGTCAACTGATAAGAAATTTCAATAGGAAAAGTTTGAGGAAAGGGCAGAGAAATGACTAGGGATTTCATTTTCCCATTGACATTAATCCCTTCCATGGTTTAAAAGTTTGTGTCCCTTTCAAAATTCAT
This sequence comes from Theropithecus gelada, assembly GCF_003255815.1. Classification (NCBI taxonomy): domain Eukaryota; kingdom Metazoa; phylum Chordata; class Mammalia; order Primates; family Cercopithecidae; genus Theropithecus; species Theropithecus gelada. The sequence goes on from NC_037669.1 coordinate 61,890,153, forward strand.
GTTGAAACATAATTCTTAATGCAACACTATTAAGAAGTATGGCTTTTAGGAGGTGACTGAGTCATGATGGGGTTAGGTGCCATTATAAAAAAGCTTCGTGTGGGGAGTTTGTCTTCTTTTGCTGTTCCATCCTCTCTGCCATGTCAGGCACAGTGTTCCTCCCCTCTGGAGGATTCAGTGTTCAAAGTGCCATCTAGGAACTGAAAACTGGGCCCTCCTTAGACCCTAAACCTGCCAGCACCTTGATCTTGGACTTCCCAGCCCTGAGAGCCATGAGAAAGAAATTGCTATTGTTCACAAGTTACCCATTTTATGGTATTTTATTATAGCAGCACGAGTGGACTAAGACAATCCCCCAACCAATACTTTCAGGGTAAAACATGTGAAACAATCCTCCTAAACATCCCCCAGATTCTTCTCTCTATCTTCCCATACAGATATTACAAGAGTTGTTCTTTTTGTTTTGTTTTGCTGATGCTATTTTGATGAGCAGGAGATAGAAACATATTCATAAAGAAATCAGGCTAGTCCTTATTTATTGTTCAAAATAATCTATGCTGGTAGAAAGATACCAATGAAAACAGAAGTTACAAACAGTGTATACAGTATTATCTTTTTGTGATAAGGATATTTATTTATAGATCTGAGGACAGATTCATACACAGTTAAGATACAGATGTAGATACAGATTGGATTCAGCCTCGATGTAATTCTAGAAGAAAACATAAAAAATATGTGGATCTCTCTGAATGACGAGATTATCTTTTCCCTAATAATTCTACAAATAATATAATTAAAACATAATTTTTACAAAAATCGTATGCTGGTAATAACTACTTTTCATTTTAAAGTCTCTTAGAAGAAGCAAAATTTCCACTGAAGTTGGTGTCGTGTCACTTAGCTACAGTTTGTGCAAACTGTATTATTTCCATTAAAAAGGGAATCAAAATATTTGCGTATTCTCCACAGGTCCTGAAATATAAGCAATAGTGCCTCAGCTATGGGTGTGTTCCCCTCACTTTTCTGCTGTATTTTCCCTGAATATGCTAGGACCCTTCATATATTGGGGCCATTAGATAAATTTCTTTTCCTGGGATTACCTTGACATTTAAAAAAATTTGGCAGACTCTTATTCATACTTCAATTCGCTGTTCAATTATCACCTTTACCTCTTAGTTACGCCTCCCTTTGTGTTCCTTCTGTGCTCTGAACACAGTTCTGTGTCTTTGTTTATCCGTATTGCCTCCGAAAGGTTGAGCTCCTAGGTTTGCAGGCTTTGTTGAGCATAGGCATTCCCTGAAGAACTTGTTGAAAATGAAAATTCCTGGGTTTCATCCCTGAAGATTCTGGTTCTGCAGGTCAGAGGTAGGGTCCAGGAATATGCATTTACTTAAAAACTCCTACAGGATTCTGAGCCATACATTGTGATGGCTCACAATGGCCTAGAAGGAAGAGATGGTTTTGTCTTTTGTACCTTCTGACTATTCCCTCATATTTGGACTGCATCAGAGTGTCCCTTCATCAACTATACTGTCATTATAATTTAATTTCCTTTGTCTTTCACATGAAGAAGTGTTGGTGCAAATTGCACAGTGACCAGGTGTTCTACCTACGCTGTGACAAAGCCAATGGAGGCAGATACATGTTCTATCAGGAGAGACGTAGGCTTGTGAAAGTATACATGGAGGAGAAGGCAGTTCTGATTTGACCCTTTGGATCCCCCTCTTCTAAGCAGAATCCAAGCTTTACTTACATTTACAAGCAGTTCTACTTTTGAAGAGAGAGAAAAGGGGAAATAGTTAATAAGATGACAGTTGGTATGGTTTCCAGTTTGGGAAATCTTCAAAGCAATGTTGCTAATCTTCACTTAATTATGTCTTGCACTTTTGCACACTGATTATAGACCTGCTAGAAGGCCACACAAAAAGCCACTCTTACTCTATGTTCTGCTTACATTTCCTCTCCCATAACCAGGAACCTCCTTTCGACTCCTCAAATGGATACATAAAAGAGACAACCATTTTAACCTTTTAGAAATGGATCTTCTACAGTAAATCAGAGAGAGATGATGAAAATGTTAATTAACTTGCTTTCATCTTGGTCAGATTCTGTATTTAACCTAAAGGCCTAAAGTCTTTTGGGCAGTTTTCTTAAATTTAATTGCCTGTGACAGCCAAAGAAATTCAATCATGATTTGGTGGGGCTGCCTCTTTGAGAGTAATACTCCTCCTGCCTCTGGCACAGAAAACAAATGCCAAAAAAAGGAAGGTGAGATTCACTCATGAATTATTCTGACACATCTCCTTTCTGAATCAAGGTTTATAAGAGACCAAGCTTTCCCTTTCAGACTTGGGACCAACTGTTGTCTCCCCCCATGGGACCACCTCTAACATCCAAGGAGACAGATAATTTAAAACATACACATAGACACACCACAAGCTCCTCTTCTGAGAGATCATGTGCACATAAAACCAGTCTACATGACAAAGCATCATTCTCAAACCACAGGAAGTTCAGATATTTAGAAACGGAAGGTAAAAGTGCCTAATTTTTCTTTTCTCTTTATTTATTACACAATTAGCCATTTAAACTCCTTTGAAGCTATGGAAATTATTTTTAAAGACTCCATAGTTTGAGAACAACCTACATTGAGCTTTAAACATTTAATGAACTGAAAAACTTAACATAAACCATTTCTTTCCTTTAGTAAAGGAATAGCTCTATGGCAAGATGACAGAAGTAAGATGACAGATGTACTTTAAAAAGATATGCATGAGAAAAAGATAGATTTTTATTTATGTATTTCAAAAATATATAACTTTAATAATGCTGAGGATGTGTTCAGAAGTGGTAGCAGAGGTAGATGAGAGATCTATGCTTTTTAATATCAACTTCCTCTTGAGTGAGAATCTTATCGCATTAATAGCTAAATCACACTGATTGCAAAACAGCTGAAATGAGGCAATTAGTATGGTCTCTGACAGCCATGAAGAATGAAACATGTGAGGTTTTCAATGCAAGCCAGATGGATATCTTCAATATACTTCTTATTATCTTCTTGTGGTAATAAGTTCAATTAAACTGAATCAGTATAACGTAAGTCTCTTTGAATTGTTGGAAAAGAAATTAATTATGTGCTTCACATTTCATGAAGCCAAAGAGTCATATTCTGTTTGCCTTTTTTGTTTGTTTTGTTTATTCTGATTAGTAAGTATTCATTACAAAAGAATTCATTAATTCATTTTATAGGAGAGTTTTTTTCCTTAAAAGAAAGAAATTATTTGTATGGAATGGGTTAAATATCACCAGGTAAAAGGTATCTCTTCTACAATAGCTGAGAGAGACCTGAAAAAACAGACCTCCTGTCTGGATGGCTTTGCCTGCAATATCCGACCATGTAGGATTCTGACCTGAGGTATTCTTTTTAATTTGAAATATTTTACATATAAAACTACAACGAAAATTTACCAATATGTGCTCATATTCCCTCTTCTAGAATTAGCAGGCTTTAACACATTTTCATGTACCTCCAGACTTTTTCCCGCCATGAATATATATTAAAAATTTACCCAAACAGATATGACCAACACAGCTAAAGTCCTTTCACATAATCTCACCCCAGGCATCCTCCCCCAAAATATTGAGTTAGTGCTTATGCCGCATGTGTATTCTGTATGCAAACATTATAAGATATTATTTTATATTACTAATTTTATATTTAACCATACAATATATTAAACAAAATGATACCATATGTATTATTCTTTAATTTCCTTGCTTTTTTTTTCATTACAAACAACACTACAAGGAACATCTTTGCAAGTCTGCCTCGGAACATGTGTGAATCCCACTAGGTTAAATGCCCAGGAATGGAATTGCTGGGCCATGGAGATTGCACTTTCTCAATTTTACTTGCTCTCCACCGCATCTATTCCAATTTCTATCCCTACTCAGAGTGTGTGAGTACCATTTTCCTCACATAGTCACTAACAAAAGGTACCGTTAGGTGTTTCTCTTTTGCCAATCTCATATGTAAAAAAATCACACCACACAGATGCCTACATTGCCTTTCCCTGATTATTAATGAGGTGACGTTATGCACAAGCTTCTTGACCCACAGAGTGTCTTTTATGCCAAAAGCAAAAATGTGAGGCCTGTCTTCAGCATAGAGGCTTTGCTATGAAAGGACAGAGTTGGCATAGAGAAATGTAACAGTTAAGGAATTATATCTTCCCTCTCTTGACCAAGGATGGAGAAGTAATGGGCAGGCTGGAGTCAGGGCAGACTGGCATGGTATGCAATCAGCATTACAAAAAGAGAGAAGGTTTTTACAGAGAGATTTGGACAAAAGGGGAATCATTCTATTCACGATTGATATTGCCAAAGGCATGTTATTTGCTTAATCTCTGTGGCTCTCACACATGTCCATAAGAATGTCAGAGGAAATAATCACGCCCTGTTTCATCAGATTTCCAGGTTATGTCACGCTTTGTGAACACAGGAAGAACAAGAGGCACAATTACCTACCCTTCTTTTCAGATTCTCCTACCATCAGCGTGACAGATCTCAGATCTAACAGGATCTAGTATTGAAATGTTCTGGCCAGATGTTCTTCTACTGAGGGACCTACCATGATTACCATTTGGCACTTCTAATGACAAACTTTTCCTTCCTACTCTAGATGCCTGGGGTCAGAATTTGTGTTAATCCTATTAGAAATACCCTTAATTATCACCTAGAAATAATTGGTTCCAGTGGAAGACATCTAATTCGGTTGAAGTGTATTCAGTTATAAGGGACCAATGTTAAAAGCTTTTGTTGTGTGTTAGCAGCCAACTGTCATTGTATGTTACTGATTTCTGATTGATCCCCTGTCAAATCTGGATAAAGCCTTGAACAATTTTACATAGAAGATGTGGGCTGCTTCAAACTCATTTGCAAAAAAAGTTCCAACTGAGAAGACTCTACTTTATTGCGTCTATTATGTTATGCATGGAAAGGTTGATATTTCTCAATGCCCTACAGTTAAAACAGAAGAAGAATTTTATATAGTGTGCAATAGTAATGCTGTAGATACTCTTTGGTGCTGGTAAGAATATATATATATATATATATATATGAAGAAATCTGTTCATTTAAACATAAATAAACTTCCTATGGGATGAACAATGAGCACTCTTTCTGACAATAAAGGAATCCATTAAATGTTCAGTAAACCACAGAAACATCTTTGGTTTGCAGGGTTGAAGAATGAAAATACAAAATAATTTCTTGTTAGGTGTATGTGTGATCTTAGTTAACTGCTACTAAAGACTTCTTTTCTATTAAAGCTATTTAAAGTATAAATTTATTTTTTCTTATTATAAAAGTAATTCTACGCACTGAATTTAGATATTTAAATAAGCAGAAAAGCCAAAAGAACTCTTTTAAAATTCAGATGAAATCAGGGTAAAACTTTATATAGTCAATTTCAAAATTAAAACAATGCTATTAGAGAAAGAACATGCAGTCTGAGAATTATGAGGCAAAGGTGGAACAGTTCAGCTGATTTAGGCTGGTGACGGTGGGAGGTTTATGAAGTGAGTAGTCTTTTTAAAAAAGCACCAGGTGATGTGCTTCTTACGTTACGGTCTTCTTAGTTTACTATTCTGGTTCCAGCTGTGTGAATCCTCCCCACATGCTGGAGAATCAAATTGAATAATTTTTCCAGTGTCTGCCAAGTAATTTTCCTCCTCCCTCTCAATCAATGATTTATCACGTCTCCTCTGGATTTTCAACTTGTATCCAAGTTCTAAAGTCAACCCTTTGGATACTGGGGTGACACTAAGGTCCTGGGAAAGAAAACTCCATACTAATTCCAGCTAATAATCCGACTCAAGGACATGTGGAAATTTCCAGCATGCAAGATCAGCAGAGGTAAAAGAAAAGTTGTGTATAGCTTGGCCAGACTATACCTTGGACAGAAATTTGAAGATCTGAGGAAGAGAAAAAGTTATCAAAGAAAGGATAAGTATTTTTTTTTTTTTTTCTGTGAAGGACTTAATAGTAAACATTTAAGGTTTTGCAGAAGTGGCAAAGTTTAGGATATTATATAGGTACTTACATATTACACGGTCTCGGGGGTCGGGGGTGCAGTGGCTCACACCTGTAATCCCAGCACTTTGAGAGACTGAGACGGGCAGATCATCTGAGGTCAGGAGTTTGAAACCAGCCTTGACCAACATGATGAAACCTCGTCTCTACTAAACATACAAGATGAATTTCATAAAAGTTTCACACCCAAAAATATTATTGTTCTTTTGATTTTTTTCTCAACCAGCTAACATGTGAAAACCATGCTTAGCTTAGCCCCTGGGGTATATTAAAACAGGTATGGATTTGGCCCATAGGGCATAGTTTGAAACCCCTGAAAATACAATGTTCTCAAACTCTGATGTGTGTAAGGATCAATTAGGGCATCTATTTTAAATGTAAGTTTTTCCAGGCCTCCTCCCTAGAGAGTTAGTTTTGTTAGGGTAGAAGTGAGGCCCAGGATATCTGCATTTCTAACATGTACTCTAGTGAACTTTCACTTGCTAGGTGGCATGCATGTACAAAGTTCTTTGGTGTAGGACAGTGTTTCCCAAAGTATAGTCTGAAACTACCAGTTGCAAAATTGCTCAAGGTCAGTTTAGATGTAGTTCAGCAAGATGACTACGGTAACAGCATCCACAGCTTCATGCCCTACATTTCGAGTCCTGGAGATGATCAGTAGGAGTGAGGGTTGCTATTAACATAGTTATCTTGTTGAACTGCATCCAAACAAATACTCTAAGTTGTTCTTCTCTAGGCCTGCTACTTAAAAATATCTGTCCTATGAAACCTGTAGAGCAGAGGCACTGTGTCACGCAAAATCCCCACCCACCACCACCCCTTTAACTCTGCCGTACAGATAAACATGATTTAGTAAGTACAATATTGCATATAAATGTACCCTGCCCTCCATATAGTTCTTAACGATGTCAATGATCACAAAACCACATTTTTGTTTAAAGGTCAAACATTATGCTTTCTGTTAGGATTTGAGGGTTTGACTTAAGAACTAACTGTTCTTGCTTAAAATGAAACAGAAAACCAAATCCCAAGTATATTATAACTAGCCTGAAAAATAAAATCAGTAAAATTTAGGAATTCAGATGATGGGATGATAATCAAGAGCCCCCTGGGCACCTGTCAGAATTCTGCAGTTTAGAAGCCTGCTCATGCAGAATCTGAATATTTAGCCATGTGATGATTGCTTGTCAGAGGTTTATTCTAAACCTCCTGTATCTGGTGGAATAGATGGCGCCGCCTCCCTCTCCTCCCGTACTTGCTGACCCTGTGTTTGACGCTATCTTCAGCCTCTCTCCAAAACATGGGGGCAAGGGTAGGGAGAAAGAGAATTGGATTTTAAAATCACGGTTAATGATAGAACTATTGTAAAAAGGTTAGAAAAGATGTGTTCTGATGCCTGACCTTCACGGTGTTTTAATCCCAGACACATGAAGAAATCGGAATGAATACAAGCACATTTTAAGGTTAGAGAACACCGTCTCTGATAAATTAGTCCCTTTGTAGATCTCAAAATTGAATTAAAATACAGCGCTCAGTCATATTTCGGGCTAAGCTGTTACATTTGCATTAAAGGTGTAGGGCTCAAGCATTTTGATGTGGGATTCAGGACTTGGCACAGTTCATGTGGAGTTCAGAATGGTTTTCTCTGCCTATATCGTGCTTTATGGGGCAGATTTTAAAATCATATTTCTCAGTTTATGTTAATGTCCTTCTCGGAGACCTAGCAGTGTGGATGTCCCCTCTGCAGACGCACATACTTCCCATTAATGCTAATGGGAGTCAGAACCAACCACACTGGGAGATAAATGATCTCCCAAATCTCTTCTGACCTTATCTAAAGTAACAGGATTGTTAACTCCCGTGAACATATTGGCCAAATAAAGCTTTTTTCCCCCACCTCACCTAGAAGAAGATTATAAGAATCAGAGGACCTCTGTGGAGAAACTAACTGCAGCTCAGAACCAGGAGCCACTACCAGAAATAACTCTGCTTGGAAACACATGAATTCTACCTGTCAATCAGGCTACCTGGGCACATCATCCCTTAACCATACCTACACATCGCTGCCTTCCTCTTTTCGTGCTGGGTCAGGCTCTTCCTGCCTCAGTCCTTCCTCTTTCTGTCACCTATTAGGAAATTTCAGTTTTTAAAGTGTTGTGCCTGTTTCAGCAAATCATGTGGCTAGCATAGGCAGGACATACTAATTCTGCATCTATAAATCCACTAAAACGCTTCTGGAAATTGTCCTCAAGTCATGTTTCCTAGTTTTAGACATTCACATATACCATCTTCATGATTTTTTGCATATCCTCCTATAACAATGCATATTTAGTACTTTTCTTTGTACTGACTCATTCTTTAATTCATTTTGAAATACTGTTGTATTTCCATTAATTGCCATTAATGGAAAACCAGTGTTCTCCTATTATACCTTGAAAGAAACAAATAGTTACCAAAATTTAAAAAAATTGTAACTGTAAACTGCCTAAAACTATATCCTATACTTATTTGGGTGAATAGCTGTTTGCATGTTACTAGAAGGCAAGAAATAAATTATTTTGTTTGTTAGAATAGGTAGAAGTTACTATTTTAGCAATATTTATAACCACACAAAAATGAGGCAACCATAACATATTTCATCCCTGATATATCTGTAGGCTGTGCACCATGATTCAGTGCAAGATGAGCAGCAGGGAACTGCATAGTTCGTTGGGAATGGTTTTGTCCTGGGGCTTGTGGTGTCACTGGGATATGAACTCTGATGGGAAATAGAGGCCTCTCCTTTCTGCCAACTCTTGGGAGAGCCAAGGAAGTCAATATTTATATGAAGGATGATAATAAAATACAGAACATACCTTTTTCCTACCTGTGAAAATACCCTACTTTTAACAATATGAGGCTCACTTCTCTTTGCTAATTATTCTATTTGGGTGGAAACGTCATAAATGTTCATTTCAGCATGATTTAGAATACATGCATACCATTTAAAAATATATAAACAACAAAACAAATACTAATATTTCTTAGGTGCCAGATACCCTGTTAATCGCTTAGCATGGATTACCACAGTCATCAAAACAACCTCATTTTATGAAAATACGTTTATAAACAAAACAACTATTAATATTTCCTAGGTGCCAGGCACCACACTAATCACTTAACATGAATTTTCACAGTTATCAAAGCAACTCCATGAGATTGGCACTGCTATTATCCCCACACAGGCTAATTGTCTTGTCTAAGAGCTAGTAAGTGGTAGAAATGAGATTCAAACCCAGCTCACTCTGACTGGAATCCCTGCCTTTTAACTATGATTTTAAGATGTCAACCTAATATTCTCTTGTATCTCCATAACTCACAAATAATCTATAACAGATCCTAGCTCTGTGTCTAACCAGCTCTGAAACATTGAGATCTCTCTTGGTCCTAAATGATTACTAAGCTTCCTTTAGCCAAAACAGTCATACATTAGCAAAGACCTCTAGCTAGAACTGTGCTTTACAAATATTATCTAACCTCTTTTTCCTTTGCCCATGAAACACAGTGAACAAGCAGTCAGTCACACACTGATGCTAGTGCTCTGAGGAAGTAATTAATAGACTGAAATAGTTGGAATCAATCTAAACATATTTAGTTCTAACTCTTGGACTTCCAATTTTCTATCTGCATCGTCAAGTATGTTAATGATAAAAAGACTTCCCGAAAGAGTAGTACATTTCCAACTTTTAAAGACCCTAAAATACACAATTAGGTAATCTGTAGTTTTCTTCTTTAAATTAAAGGCAATTTTTTTGATATTTTTATTTGCCTTTATCTATCCTCACAAAGGGAGCTACAAATGGGCAAGAAGGAAATAATATGATATGACTCATCTGTATAAATTACTCAGAAACAGGAAGAATGGGTAAAAAAATTTCCTGGTGCAGGATAAAGAACCAAGAAGAACTCAGAATCAGGATCTGGGTTCAGGTCTCCTTCAGCTACTCGTGACCTTGAGAGAACCACCAACGTGAGCCTCATCTTCTTCAGTCAAATCATTGCCAAGTTCCCTTCAACTCAAAAATCCTATGACAGGGCAATATATAAAGTGAAAGAAATGCAAATGAAATGTAAATTAAGATTTTCTCCTTTTCAGTGGTTACTTAGCACTTCCAGCCTGTGCCATGAAGCTAATATTGAAATAGTTTCACTCGTGTGCTTTGCTAACAGCATAAAGGACTTTCTGCTACAAAAATTATAAATCACTCAGGCTATGGTATATGGGAATTTTATTTCCTTAAAACTGACAAGGTTCGCTGAGTGACTAAGGCAAAGCACAGAGGTGATCAAAGCCTTTTATTAGTATAATAAGCCATATCCATATCTCTGAATAAACGGGACAGCTATCTTAAAAATTACCAATGTCATTGTTTAAGCAACGTTTGCTAAAAATAGTACATGAGTCTTGAGTTTTTAATTTGTTGGAATAGTGTTCCTAGACATGAATTTCAAATCTATAGAGACTTGAAAGAAATTTAATTAAAGGATTGAAGATAACATTAGTTATAATACTATAATAGATACAATGGCTATAATTCTCAAAATTGTATTGGATGATTCTGAAATAAGATAGTCTTTCAGTCATATTCATTACCAGCAGTTTTCTAAGAATTATTAATCATATCATGTTTGCTGTGATGAATTAATTTAACAATACAGTGATATCTGTATATATTAATATGAATGATGCCACTTCTATAGATTACATTATTAGACATGAGGACACATATATTAATACTTGAATTCTTTGGGTTAGCCATTACCTTTCACTACCAAGTTTCCAGTACTGCTCGCAGTTCCAAAATGGTTAGTGGCTATACAGGTATAACTCCCAGCATCTGATTTAGTAACGTTGATGATTCTGAGGTTTCCATCTTCAGAAACGGTAATTCTGAAATCAAAGTAAATGAACCAAAAATGGTGAAATTTATCTCATATGACTTATTGCATTTTTTTTTTCTGTTATTCTGTCATTGTTCAAAGCATAAATCATTGCTACATTATTTGACAGCCTCATCTTTATTTAGGGTATTTGTCTACGTATACATAAACAAAATTGAGATATGTGACTTGTTTAGAGTTTTTAATTCTTTTCTTGCTAAAATGGTCTCAACAGCCAGTTGGAATAACCATTATAAATATTCGATAGGTTGTGACAATTTCTATTTGGTAGCTCTAACCACATTAGGCAAAGGGAAGGCTTATGGTAGATCACCATTAGTCTTATAACTGCTAATGAGGAATAAGAAAAAAATCCCTTGATAAATCAATTTAAGTCTTTTCATTGAAAGTGTTTTTTTCTAAATGAGAGCCTTAAATTAAATGAGGTATTATTAACATATTTATTTCTGAAATATGTCAGCCAATACATTTTTAATGAGATGTAAAAACTGAACTTAAAAAAAATTAAAATATTCCACAACTCAGTGTGACTTTGGCAGAATAGCAAATGTGGACAGCAAACCTCAGGCCCCACAATTAGGGACAAACATCTACTTTCTGCAGGGAAGAAAATGTTTTTGTTGACAGATGCAAAATCTGGAAGAGGAAGAATTTTAAAGAACTCTGTTTTCAACGTGACTACCAGAAGAGAAGTAGGAAAATACAAAGATGAGTAAGACAGACAGCTTGGCTTAGAGGCTTGTCAGAGAAATAAAAAACGTACACAGATAGCTCATTCAAGGTAAATGTTTGTTAAATTTCTCTTTTATTTCAAATCTGCCTACATCTTTCCATCTCTTCCACTCCCTCCTTCTCACCTAGTCCATCAAAACAGCCTCCTAATTGGTCTGCCTATTTCTACTCTTGTCCATCAGATCCATTCTTCAGTCAGTGGCCAGATGATCTTTTAAAATTTAAACCGGATTATATCACTCTCCTGGCTTAAAGCTATGTCCTTAGCTCTGCCATTGCATTCTGAAAACTTTTCTTGCTGCAGCCTTATTATAAAGCTTAATGGATACAGCTTTATAAAAAGCCTCTCTTGCTTACTATTTTGTTCTAATCTCTACTCTTCAATGAACTCTAGTCACACTGGCCTTCTGCATATTCCTAGAGTATTAGAAACCCTTCCCACTTCAGGGCCTTTGCACTTGCTGTTCTGCCAGCTTTGAACACCCTTCCGTGTATCTGGACATAGCTGTCACCTTCTCACCTTCAGGATCTCAGCGTAGAGGCAGTTTTTCCTTATAGATCTTTCCCAACTCACTGTTTACAGTGGGTCTCCCTGTCTCCTTGTTTTCCTGCAGCCACTTTATTTCTTCCCACTAAATTCAATCTGGAAATTTTATTTGTTTGCTTGTTAGTTGTCTTATCACATGGAATGGTAGCATCTCTGAGGGCACGGATGGTGTTCGTCTTACGACTGAACCTCCTGGGTCTAGTACACAGGATGGCATGTAGTAGATACTAGAAATATTTCTTAAGTGGCTGAGTGAATACATGAATAAATAAATAATCTAAGGGAAAAATCGATAATATGTTGTATGAATTCAGAGTGGTTGAACTACTTGGGCACTAGTGCTAGACTTAACAGAGTCCTTCCAAATCTCTGAAACAAGGGGTCTAGGATGGGCAGAGCCTCACTTCATAGAACTTTTGAGTAAGCATTTTAAAAACACAGGTGAAGATGTAAATGCACTGGGTTACGAATGCTGCATATACTTTTGTGGAGGCTTTTCTGGATGGAGAAGCTACAGTCTTCCCGAAGACCTGGTCCAGATCTATGACTCAATCTGATGAGAGGGTATGAAGGCAGAAGAACTCTACAAAGAATTTTGGAATCAGAGGGGTGGGAGTTCACATTCCAGTGCTGTCATTTCTAGCTGTACCACTAAAGGCAACTTACTTAACTTTCTCAGTTTTTACTTCTTCTTCTATGAAATAGAACTAACAATGTCCATCTTATAGACTGATAGCAAGAATTAGGTAAGATAGGGTCAGCAAGATTCCTAGATGTTTCCTGATATTTACTAGGCAGTGGTTCTCTTTCATCTTTAAAATTGTGTTTGGTAGGCTGGGTGTGGTGGCTCACGCCTGTAATTCTAGCAATTTGGGGGGCTGAGGCAGGAGGATCATTTGAGCTCAGGAGTTTGAGACCAGCCTGGGCAACATGGCAAAACCCTGTCTCTACAAAAAATGCAAAAGTTAGCTAGGTGTGCTGGCTTGTGCCTACAGTCCCAACTACTTGGGGGGCTGACGTGGGAGGGTGGCTTGAATCTAGGAGGTGGAGGTTGCAGTGAGCCAAGATGGCACCACTACACTCCATCCTAGGAGACAGAGTGAGAACCTATCTCAAAAAAAAAAAAAAAAAAAAACGTGCTATCTTATTTGGTCATTTGTATATATAGGAAACACTGGACAACATCATCTTAATATATTTTCTTTTAACGTAGTAATTAAATCAGCCTTATTTTTGTATTTTGACTGTTATTTCTGACAATTTGAAATCAATACGCAAATTAACTGAGTCATCCCAAATCAAGGTACAAGATGCAGACAGGGCATGAGAGCACTTGTGGTTGGGCAGTTTGTACCTGCTGGCGGTGCCTATGTTGCTTTCTGGTAGAGGCCTGGCATTGGAGGCCTTGGCCTTTGGGCTGGGGTGACCCATGCTCCTTTCCTGGTGGAGGCAAGGGAGCCGAGCTGGAGCCATGGCCAGTGAGGTGGTAACTGTTAGGCCTAACCATTGCTGTTGAAGGATTTGCGGGTCATTATATTTTGCAAACCAGGAAGCATATGGAGCCTCAGGTAAAACAAGTTTTTCAAAGTCTACTGAAATCTGCCCTCAATGATGGCTATTACAGAGATGTCTGAACGCAAAGTGACAAAATAAGAAGCAGAGGTGCAAGACCTCCTGCCAATAAAGAAAGAACAAGTGATGCTCATAAACAAATTACTCTCTTAAATCACATCACTCAGATAAAGGAGAATGTTCTTACATAGCAGCCAAAATTTATGAAGCTAAACATTTACTAGAATATCAAGGTAAAAAAAATAAGTAAATGTATGATGAATTTTAAGTTCTTATTAGTTTACATAGATGACTACCAACTTCTTATAATAAAATGTCTCAAAGCTACAATTAAAAAGTAATTTAGCATAAGCTAAATCAAAACTCTGGCTAAAAAAAAAGACACAGACAAGAAGGCCTTTTGTTCACTCACATCACAGATACGCATATAACAGTTGCTCAATAAAGACCATCTGATACCTCATTTGCCAAGAAGCAGATGCACTGACAAAAACAGAGTGGAGAACAAATCTTAATTACCTCAATAATAACAAAAATAGCTTTAAAGGAGTTAGTCACATTCCATTTATAAAATAATTTGCTAGAAATTGTGAAATGCTGGCATATGAGAATTAAATATGTAAGGTGACATTTGTGTTTTATGTATGGGCTTATCTTCCATGAGGTAACACTGGCTTGGAGCATATTAAATATTCTGAGGGGTGAGATGACTCTTTAAAAGCAAAAACACCTATTCATAACTTATACCATTAAAAATAGTATCATGACCATTCCAAAACCCTGAAGCCATCGCCTGTATCAAACTCTGACATGCTGAAGGAAATGAATACGGAAACAAGTAAAGGATTTGTCATCAGATGACTTGGATTCTAGCCTTGACTCTGAAACTTGTCAAGTATATAGCATTGCCAAGTTACTCATGCAAGCTCTGAGACAGTTTCCCAACCTTGGCACTGACGACATTTTGGACGGAACAATTATTTGTCCTAGGGGGGATAATGGGCAGCATCCTTGGCCTGTACCCACTGGACTCCCATAGCTCTAACCCTTCCCCAAGTCATGACAATCAAAAATGTCTCCAGAGATTGTCAAAGATACCCTGGGGGTCAAAATCACCCCAGCTGAGAACGGCTAGTGTAATTCAGTTTTTAAAATCCCTTCTATAATGAGATAAGATAGTTGAAAATTTCATAACTTAAAGTGCTCCACACTCTTCAAATGTTTTCCCCACCATCATTTCCATCCCTGCTTCCTACTTTTGGTATTGGCACTGCATAAAACCCAGCTAGCTTTTAACAGTCTTAGTACAAGGCTCTCTTTGCCCCTTGTCCTCAGAGTTTCCCTGTCCAATTTCCTATGGGCCTTGTGAAATTACAAAATAATTTTATAAACTGTTTTATTATTAATTTTAAAGATTTCAGTGCCTGATATTGGTTTAGGGTCTTAACTCTCCCATTGTTATTTGCGAAGAGGTAAGAGCCTAACTCTTTTAGAACTCCAGATGAGAGAAGGACAGTGAGGGTAGAAGGGGTAATTTTCAGTAGCCTTCATTAAATCACATCATATTGCTGTGACCACTTATTCTTACTATTATCCAAATGTGGGGGTAATGTGAAGTTTGATAAACTATTCTTTTGAGAAACTCAACCACTTCTTTATATAAGCAATACAGTGTAGTAACTAAGAACACAAACTCTGGAACTAAACTGTCTAGGCTCAAATCATGCTTCTACTGCTTAGGAGTTGTGTGACTTTGGGAAAGTTAATCTCTCTGTAACTCAGTTTCCTTGTTTGTAAAAATGGGATAATAAAAGTAACCATATATATCTCATAGAGTTGTTGTAAATATGTGCAGTGCTTAGAATGATGCCTGACACGTAAAATGCACCAGGCAGGACAGGTACCTGGGCATATGTCAGTGAGACAGTCTATTCATATGTCATGAATAGACCAGGGTTAGTCATATGTTCTATTAAGTAAAGCTCTGTGCCTTCCTGGACCCATTGTTTCAAGCAATTACAAAGGATTCTGTCAAGGCTAAGACAACTGCTGAGTAGTTCTGCCACTCTGAAGTCCTACAACACATTATGATGCCTCACAAAGCATATGGGTGACACCAAATAGACACAGAAGGGGGATGATATATTGAACTCATTTATTCATAGTTCTTTACTAAATACCTCCTATATACTAGGCTTTGTGCTATTTTTTAGTGATGTGAAATTATTGTTTCTGTTCTCAAGAAGCTCATAATAAGTCATTACTTTTGATAATTATATATCTAGAAATAATGCCAGTGTGTTCTATACGATAACATACACATTTCTATAAGTGCACAGTAAAATGAGCATTACTCTTTTCAATGGTAAAGCTGTTTCACAAACTATCTAGGTATAAAGATGGGCAGGGACCCAGAGCTGGCCAGTCAGGAGACCCTATTCTTTTGTCTGTAGTGATTGGTGTAGAACCATGCCATCAAAACCAGGAGCTCTTTGAGAAAACAATTTCTTTCTGCTGGGATTGTTAAATTTGGAAGATGGGAATCTAGAATTGTTGGCAATTATTTTGCCTACCATATAGACAAAGCATGCCTTAAGGAAGCCAAGCAAAGACAAACAGAGCCCAAGAGAAAGAGAGAGAGAGAAAGAGAAACAGAGACCTTATGACATTTTTGAGCCCATTTCTGTCTGTGGTGGAAGTCAACACCTTGGATGCCTCAGTCATATAAGCCAATAATTTAAGATATTAGAAACTGGGTTTTCAGCCCTTACAACAGGAAAAGTACAGTCTTTCCAAGAAATTACTGAACTTGTTCACGTGACAGTGGTAGTAAAAGTAGAATGGAGGGAATGGATTCTGATGATGATTCTGTGATAACTGCCTCGACAGAACTTTTTGGTAGAAGATTGATGAATGCTATCTGTAATGCAAGAAAAACCACACAGCTCTGAATATCAAAAAAAAGTACCTGATATTTCTTCATACACAGCTGTATCACATAATTTTGGCTATATCTTTCTGCATATAAAGGCTAAGTATACAATCTGACCTGCTGCTTTTAATGTGTTTTATGGGATTTTTTTTTTTTGGACAGAGTCTTGCTGTGTCACCCAGGCTGGAGTGCAGTGGCACGGTCTTGGCTCACTGCAACCTCCACCTCCCAGGTACATGCGATTCTCTTGCCTCAGCCTCCCTAGTAGCTAGGCGTGTACCCCCACGTCTAGCTAATATTTTATATTTTTAGTAGAGATGGGGTTTCACCATGTAGGCCAGGCTGGTCTCAAACTTCTGACCTCAAGTGATCTGAGGGCCTCAGCCTCCCAAAGTGCTCAAACTCCAGGAGTGAGCCACCACACCCGGCCAATGTTTTATGGGATTTTTATAAGCCAGAAATAAGCTATAAAGCTAGCATTTGCCCTTGTGGTACAAATTTGGCTAGCTCAAGGAAATTTTGAAATGCAACTCAATATAAATACTTAGATATTTTCTTCCTTTCAATTTGGATCCTCTACCAACTTAGAAAAATGGTTTTTCTACTAACATTACATTCTTTTTTTTATATGAATATAGTACCTAAACCCAGTCCAAGGATAGTGATATAGGAGTTAAGGAGAAATTATTTAGGCAGATAGTGAGGGTAGGGGAGTCCTCGGTAAGGTTTTCCTTTTAATGAAAAGCAGCCCCCAAATCATTTTCTTTTCTAACAAAGAGCAGCTTGTAAAATCGAGCTGCAGACATAGACAAGCAAGCTTGAAGCTTTTATGGGTGAATGCTGGCAGCTGTGCCAATAGGAAAAGACTACCTGGGACTAGGCATGTTTAAAATAGTGGCTGCATCTTCCCTTCTCTTTGCCAGCCACGTGTACAGCAAGAAGTAGACAACAAGGTGGTGCTGGCCAGGCAAAGACCTCATTTGCATAATATTAGGGTGGGCCAGCCAGCTTCCCCACGAGTTATGTAAACGTCACACCTGGTCTAACCAATCTTTGGGCCCTGTGTAAATCAGATACCGCCTCCTCAAGCCTGTCTATAAAATCCGATGTTCTCCAACACAAGCCGGAAGTCCCATTTGGACGTTCCTCTCTCTTGCAAGAGAGGGAGCTGTTCTCCTTTCTCTTTCTTTTGCCTATTACACTTCGACTCTAAACTCACTCCTTGTGTGTGTCCGTGTCCTTAATTTTCTTGGCATGAGATGTCAAACGTCGGGTATTACCTCAGATAACAACGCAGCTTCAATAGCTTTATTTTCATGTTTGTTTCGGGATGAGATTTCAAAGTTTCCTTTATGGTCCATCTCATCTTGGTTTCCTCAATTTAGACTACTGACTGACTTGTAGCTATTAGGGTGATATTGAACTTTGAGCTCCTCCTAATACTTATGAATAGTGATGGAGTAAGATAAAAAGAATTGAAAATGTACATCTGTTCTTGGCTTAGAATAGGTTAGTCCTGACCTACCTGTGGGCCCTTTTTAAATTATTGATGGTAACAGAGAAAAGTCAAAGATGATAAAGGAGCAAGTAGTAAAAATAAAGACGTGACACAAGACTTAATTTTCCCTACATGAAAAGAGGTCATCTAATTCACAACACAGTAAATTACCTAGAGCAGAGAGAAGCAGTTGTTCCCTCACTGTCATTTGGAGATTTTGGATCCACAGAGGATAGGAACAAATCTGGACTCATGAGATAAACTGAATCTCTCTTTCTTCATATGAGGCTCTGGGTTGCAGCCATTGAAGAGTTGACATTGTCAGTCCTATAAATCAAAACCAGTCTGGGGACACAGGACCTTTAAAAATGCTGATCTTTTCTTTTGGGGGGGCTTTAGTAACATATGATAAAAGCTGCCAACTTCACTCTATCACCCAGAAGAGGAGGATTATCCCCAAATGGAGACCTATGATTTTTCTGAGCAGTTCAGCAGGAAGCCTAACTGCTGTAGAGGGAGACAGCATATCCTTGCTTGCCTTTAAGTCACACTGAAACACTTCCTTAGAAATAAATCCCTTTAGAATACAACTTAGAAAACCACTTCTCCCCTTCTGCAGAGAAAGAAATTATGCAGTGATCATTTCCTTTCAACAAACATAATACACAAAAAAGTGACAAACTGTTTTGTTAAATTTTAAATCATCTTTATTATTGTTAGATCAAGAATAAAGTAGCTCACTTAAAATTATGTGCAATTAAAAAAAAAAAAAAAAACTCAAAGGGCCTTAAGAGGCTTCTACTCTCTTTTATACATGATCAGTTCTAGAAAACATGTTTGAAAGTTGAAAGCCTGAAAGTGAAACAACAGATTTACACATTACAAGGGAGGCTAGACTCCTGAAGAGCTAAAATTTATTACAAAATCCCAGACATAGTTAAAATAATTATTGCTACTGTCACCAAGTAGCCCCATTTCTCTAAGATGGTTTAATTATTTTTCTCTCTCTCTTTTTTTCTCATTCCCCTGGTCCCCCACTTCCTACTTAGCCCTTTAGAAATGCAAATACAGCCTTTTACCTCCCCTTCACCAGACACTCCCTACAGGGCAAGTTCATCAACTATGTGCTTAGGCGCTCCAGAAAGAAACTTTCACCCACCGGGAGGCTGCCTCAATTTTACAAAACTCCCTCCCACCAGGAGACTGCCTCAAGAGATATGAAACTCCTTCCCACCTGGTGAGTTTGCAGCCTAGTCCTGTCCACGAAGGTGCCAGCAGTCACAAGCTCGATCACCTAGTAGATAAGGCACTAGAGTATCACCTGTTTTGCTTGCTTCCTCCTCTACCTTTTCAAAGTACCCGCTTTCTGTTCCAAAAGTGAAGTGGTACACTTAAGGCAGGACACCTGTATTTCTTCCCTCAAGCCAGCTTTGGAATAAATCACTTTCTTTATATCAGACCTCACTCTTGTTAATTGAACTCTGCAAGGGGTGAGCGACTAACTTACATTTCGTTAAGACTACTTCTCAGCTCAAGCAAACTTGAAGGATGGCAGAGTGGAGGATGGCAGAGCTGTCACAGGAGGCCTGGCTCCAGGAAGGAAAGACTGCTGACCCCAGGCGCCATCAGCGATGCCCTAGCATGAGGGTGGTTAGACAGGCATCCCCCAACCAAAGGTCTCTCGTACATCATAAGACAGGACAGAATTGGGCATGTGTCAGCGAGCGCCTCGTTAATAGACCAGAGGAACTTCACAGCCACAGATGTACTTGCTTTTTCTACACAATTAAAATAAAAATCGAATAATTGTGTGATTTCATATAAAAGCCCATTCCTGGCTAATTGTGACATAGGGGAAGATAGCGCAATACTGGCAACATATCCCCTCAGGGCACCAATAGGCTGGAGGAGACGGGCAGCAGCCTGATCTTGGGCTTTCTAGCTCCCATCCATTCCTGGCTTGAACCTCTCTTTAATGTTCCTACCAGGCCCCTGCAGGCCTTGGAGACTGTGAACCCTGACTTTAAACTAGCAGCAGCATGTGCCTGAGTACATGGGGCAGTGATTTAGGTTAGCCTGTGGTTATAAGGACATGATCTACCCCCTCTTCAATGTTTCCACTCCAGACATACTGGACAGAGAGAACAGAGCAATGGAGTGGGAGGGGACAATGGGTGTGGTGTGGTAGTAGCTTCCTATGGCTGCCATAGCAACACACCGCAAACCAGGTGCTTTACAACAATAAAGATTTATACTCTGGAAGTGGTGGAGGATGGCAGTCTGACATGAAGGTATTGGCCAGGTTGGTTGCTGCTACAGGCTCTGTGGGAGAAACCTTTGGTTCTCTCTCAGCTTCTGGTGGCTGTTGGCCCTTTTTTTTTTGGTGTTCCATGTCTTGCAGAGGCATCACTTCAATCTCTGTTTCCATCATCACATGGTGCGGATGTGTGTCTCTTTACGCTGTCTTCCCTCTGTATCCAAATTTCCCTCTCCTTATATAAGGACATCAGTCATTGGATTAGGGCCTATGCAATCCAGTATGACCTCATCTTAACTTGATTACATCTGCAAAGGCCCCAAATAAGGTCACATTTTGAGACTCTGGGTGAATATGATTTTTACAGGGACACTGTTTAACCTGTAACAGGTATCAAGAGAGAAAACCCCCAAAGGCTGTTAACCTTTGTTTGAAGCCCTTAGACAGGGGCAGAGGGAGTGACACGGAGGAGGGGTTCTGCTTCTGTGGGCCTGGCACCACCTCCCATGCCCACTGCTCAGCCTCCTTCCAGCCTATGGAAGGCTTGGTCTTTCCCCAACAGCAGCTAACAGAGACTTGCAATTATTGCTCTCTCGGTGATACAGCAACAATCAAATGAGGAGTATAAAAGACAGTTTGGGGGTAGTAATGGGTAATGTACAAAAGAATAAAAGTCCAGTAGGAAAAAAAAAGATTAGGGCCTGCCTGCAATTTTAATTTCTTCTGTAATTAACCCAGTTTGTTGATTGGATTAAACTACATCTCCCATTTGATATTTTTCTTGTTACTCTGGTCAAGCAACAAATAGTTACTTTAGTATTAAAATTATAACCAAAATTAGACAGGGGAGGGTCTATACCAAAATGGCAACCTATGGTTTTCTAAGCTGTTCTGCCTGGAAGTTGAACTGCTTATGAGAAAGGCATTGTCTTTACTCGCCCTTGAGGCGACAGCAATACAGCATAATTGTGGAATACAATGCCCAAGAAATAGTCACAATGTGGAAGGAGTGGAGAGGTGGCAATGAAGAGACAAGGATAAAGATTCATATATTCAACCTATCAACAGGAGAATTAGCCTGTGACCGCAAGAGCTGACATATGGATGCAGTACAGGGGTCCCTGGCTTTGTGCCAGTTGAGAAATTAGAAAAGCCTATTGGCATGGGTAGGCTGTATGCTACAGACCTACCTGATAGCAAATAACACCAAGACTTTTCTCTGAAAAGAAAAAAAAAAAAAAAAAAAAAAAAGACTTGTTTTGGTCTGAATTTCCTTGGCTATCTCTTTTAATAAAATTCAAAAGGTATTTTAACTTTTAACTGAAATTTGCCCAAGCTTACACACTTGATTTCAAAAGATACGTGGAAATTCTCAGCATGATGGGAAGGAATGAATTATTTTGAATTACAGAAAGAAAGAGATATTGTTTTGTGGTAATGTGCAATTCATAAAGAGTCAATTGAGACCCCTAGAAGATGGCTTTGCTCCCCACCTTATGAAAAAAAAGGTATTTTGGATAACAAATTTAAATGTAGGTCAATAGAGAGACATCTACTCCAGGGGTAATTTCAGGCAAACCTGTCATTGATCTTTCTGTGTAGTCTCTGTGATAGCAACAGACATCACTATTGAACAGACACCCTGGTGACAAAGTTCCCTTAGAGATAATTTGCTTTCCGTTGTAAGATTTGGGTTTAATAAACCGCTGAACAACCTGTGCATTTCAGGCCACCTGAAGAACAAGCTTCGTTCAGACCCTATTGCCCTTGTCTGCAGCATTGCTCAAAAGAAAAAATAAACTTGTGTTTGTTTAACCTGGTTTGATCCAGGTTTAACTTCCTCTGAACAACAGTTTGAAAGCCCTTTAAAATAACCTGGAAATAACTCTCTGCCTGGGTCTGGATGAGTATTAAAGATCACAGAGTTAATTTTAATTATTCTTTGTGACACAGTGCATGATGAACATGAGAAATACTTTTCTTGGGCTGGTAAGATTTTGTGATTTTATTTATTCACATGGTAAACATATAACACTGAAAACACCATGTCTTTGGGAAAAGGAAATAAAGTAAAGGACATGTTTGGATGTCATTTTGTCTAAAATTTGTTTCTTAAATTGCTATATTTAATTGATGCGAGATCCCTCCATGTTTCCATTCATATAAGATTTAAAATTCCTTTCTTCTGAGAATTTAGGACCTGAGACAATTTCAACATAATTCCATAAGGCATTGTGAGGATGAATGGGGGTAAGGACAGGAAAGTAATATTATTTAAAGCAATATTATTTGTTATTTTCTATACTTCCATATACTTTTACCAAAGCATCATAATAAGTAATATAACTTTTATAATGAGAAAAAACTTATTAAAATATATAAGGCACTCAGGAAGTTTTATATAACAAAATCAGGACAGTAGAGTAGCTTGTAAAAGAATAGTTTAATAACAAAGTGCAGCT
This sequence comes from Theropithecus gelada, assembly GCF_003255815.1. Taxonomy (NCBI): domain Eukaryota; kingdom Metazoa; phylum Chordata; class Mammalia; order Primates; family Cercopithecidae; genus Theropithecus; species Theropithecus gelada. Next base: position 61,913,187 of record NC_037669.1, read on the forward strand.
GTCTCTAGAAATAATTAGAAATAAAGAAGACATGGACAGAAATGGACCAAGAGACCCAGAGGAAAACTGTAAATATACTAAGTTGAGTGTTGGGCACATGGAGATGCTTAAGAAGTTTATTAAGCACCTACAACATCCTATTGGGTGCTGTTGGATGCTTGAATTTATTATCTCATTTAATCTGCACAATTCTGAGGAGTATCATTATCCTAATTTTTCAGTTAAGAAAAATGAAATCCAGAGAAACAAATTAAAACATCCAAGGTCAATGTAATTTATAAGAAATAGAGTGGAGTTTTGAGCTCAGGGCTCACTATACAGCCTGTACCCTTCCTACCCTGCCATCCTACAGTGTTGGAGGGTATAGGAAAGAAAGAAAATGAGAAGTAAAAAAGGTAACCGCATTTAAGAGATTTTCTTTAAATTTGCCATTAGATCTTTGGTTATAATTAAATAGTTCTCTCTTTTTTTTCTGTTTGCTTTCTAATTTTACTTGTCGAAATAGCTTTTCCTAATATTGAGAAATCTGTGTCCCTTTTAATGTGTCTGAAAGCAGAAGCAAAAGTAAAGAATATGTGAAAAATAACTTGAAGTTGAAATCACAGAAGCTTCCTTTACCACTTGGTAACTAAAATGCCTGGAAGACAATATTAATTATTAATTAGAAAGGGGGGCCCACTATATAGATTATATAATGTAGTAAGGAGAAGAGATTTCTACAAGACAAATAGCAATATTGGCCATGCCAGAAACAAAAAATGTTTTAATTGTGCACCCAATTCGCAACTCTTTGGTGATTTCAGGATCATGCTTTATTTGCTTCAACCCCTTATACCAGAACTTTATAATATTTCTAAGAGAGAAAACTAAAGTGGAATCTACTAGTCCATTCACTTATCACGATAGAACACCACTGTCAAGGTTCACTTAAAATCTCCAAGGTCTCTCCCTGCCCCCTAAAGCTGCTGCATCTTTGCCTTCTGGGAAGCACAGAAACTCAGTATCACCAACAGTCATCCATTCTAAGCTTTCCTGAACTCCTGACATGTCTCCATTTCGGCCCTATTCATGTACTACCAGAGAGCTGAAATCTTTGCCTCTCTATCTGCTAGACATGTGACTTGGGAGTCTCAGCGTCTCTGGGCTCCAGACTGCCATCTCTAAAATGGGGGTCATAATTAATGAGCACCTCAATTTCATAGGTTTTTTTGCGAGAAGGTTAAATGTAAAATTCCTGTGAAACATTTATAACTGTGATGATGCATGGTAAACAACTAGTAATTGTTAGCTGCAATGATCATTTCTGTTGTTATTTTTAGCATCATTCTAATAACCAATAGTCACAATATTTTTTAAATGGCTCAGAGTTCAAAATTAAAGAATAAAGGAAACTTGATGTTGCTATGATACATGGAAACCAGTATCCACTTGCCATAAATAGTGGTAATCATAAAAAATAAATGTGGTAAAAACACACCAAAGGTATTATATTCTAGCTAGGTAAACTCGTCTCCCAGGATTCTCAGCCTAGGAACTACTTTTTTTTTTTTTTTTTTTTTTTGGTAAAAGAGGGATTAGTGAGGATTTCAAAAGTGTTCAGACATGCTAGGACCAATCATGAGTTTCCCCTTGATACTCTCAGAAGGAGTGTTAAGAGAACTATGTTGCTCAGTGCTTTTTAGTGTCTGTATACTGTGTACCGTCCGAGATGATCTGAGTACTTGGAGAAGTGCCAGTCTTGTACCTTGTGAAACACACATCTATTTCAACCATTCTCCCATGATCAACTTCCTCTTACAATGGTAAGAATAAGTATAAACTGTGTTGGGCAAATTGCATAATGGCCAATTCACAACCTTCCAAAGCTGCCGAATCTACTCAACGTGGCATTGATGTTATACTGCCTGAATATATCATCACAGCATTTACCCAAATGATTTCCAGAACTCAAATCCCAGGTCGTATTCATCTCTTGGTCTCCCTATCATTTTACACAGTCCTTTATATACAAACAGGCACACATTAAATATGTTGATTATTGGATTAAAATTCATTTAGTCTTTAGAGACAATGATGACAATTCCTGGGATTAGGACTGATTTCTAACCTTTCTTGATGTGTGGGTAGAGGTCACAGATTACTTAGGATTTGGAGGCAAATTATAACATTCTCCCCCAAAACGAGGCTATGCACAATGGTTTTGAACACTTCCAGGCCTTCAGAAGAATCTCCACATCACAAAACTGAATAGAGAAATCACTGTCTGGGATAAACAGAGATGATACCAAAAAGTTTAGTCTTGAGGGTATGTCAGCTGTATTTACTTTTTCTGTTAAGCTCAATAAAGCCTGCTATGAGCTGGCGTTAATACTTGGGTGTTCTCTTCCCAGGGATATTATTTTTATGTTTTCTGTACCTTCAGATCTGTTTTGCATAGGGGAAATTTCCATGATCAACTCAAGTCCTTGCAGCAATCCTCCTCTCATTTCTTAATGATTAGACTCAACTATTTTCTTCCTTAGATAGCAAAGAAAGTGATTTCATTTCAAGGAAAAGCCTTTATTCTTTTCAGACAAACCATCTAAAAAGAACTGTGAAGTCGCACAGGTAATGGGTTCCAATAAATAATTCTCATGATGACAGAACATTTAAGGACTTGATATATGAGTCCTCTCCTATTTAATAGCCCAAATCTGCAAGGACCTTTTCCTAATTCCAAGGGGAAGTTGATGACCGAAAAAGAGAAGAGCTTGAGAAAGGAGCAGGAAGCTCTTATTATTAAAAGTGTCTTGGTGGAAAAGTAGAAGGTTGTAATTTAGATGCGACAGTGATAAAGGGAATTTGATAAGGATATGAAGGGGAGGGGTTTGAGGAGAACGGTTCATTGTGAACCTGACCTACTTAAAGCAAAGAAGAGGATAATATCTGAAGATACTTGCACTATGTATATGTAAAGGAGTTTTCTGGCAAATCCTCCTCTAATAATCAGCACACTACATTTACTGAAAAATCTGGTAAACTGGGCTTTTGTATAAATATTAAACTCAAAAGAACTATGAAAGGAAGATAGTGTTCTGAAAACATTGATAACCTCAAGCAACAAACAAAATATGCTACAACTGTTTCCAAATAATCCACAGCAGCAAATTATTCACATTGGATCCCTGTAATCAGTTTAAAAATGAGATTGGTTAGTATTATCCCTAACGAATCATGCTTTGTTGCACTGTTGAAGTGTCCAATATTTCAGATCAAGTCATGCAGAACTGTTAGACATGTGTACATTGGGTAAATATCAGGAATTTATTAGAATCTTTGAGTGTGTGTGTCTGTATGTGTATATGTAGGAGTGTGTGTGTGTGTGTGTATGAGTTAGCTGGAAAATTAAGGAGCAGAATGATTTTTAACATTTATGAGTTACAGTGCTATATAAGAAAATGATGTTAATAGCAAATTCATTTTCTTAAAAATTAGGTAACCTGAATAATAAGTGATTTAGGGGTACTCGCTTTGTAGTGGTCACATAGCAGAGGGAAACAAAGTTGAAAAGAATATAAAACATCGGGAGGCCTGTATAACTACTCAGCAATCCTACGAAGTATGCGCCATAAATTAGAGTTGCAATTATACCACTGTGCTTGGAAAATAGGAGGCTGGACTTTTTATATAAGCATTCAGGTTTATTTCTTAATATCTATCTCCAGCATAATGTAAAGTGCACTTCTGGAAATGTGGCTATGAGAGTTAATGCTTTCATTGCTGCTATTTACAACCTAGTTTGCAAATTTTTACAGCATCTTCATAGTCACATTTCAGTTAAGTGAAAGAAAGAAATATCTTGCCATTCTTGAAGTTCCTGTCAAGAAAGAGAACCTTAAAAGTCACTAGAAGATAAAGTTTTTATGGATCTAAAATTTGCTGTGAACCATATTCCTTTTAGGAAAAATGGCATAAAATTTACCTTTAAAATACAGGCTGTTCCTTCACAATTTTCAACTCTGGTCCTTTCTATAAACAATATACTTTAACATATCTATTGCTAGTGAATTATTTATTCCAAAGGTTCTAGAATTCTGTTTATTGTTTTTCTGTTAGATGTAAAGATTTGCATAGTTTGAAAAAAGTGTTTTGTGAATATAAATTACAATTTGCTAGGTTTCTTGCCAGTTTATGGTACACCACTGAATTTCAGATCACTCACTAGCATTACTCTTCTGATGAAAGAGCAATAAGAAAGGTTATCTATCTATCTATCTATCTATCTAGATAGATATACAGTTGACCCTTGAACAACATGGGTTTGAACTACATGGGTCTGAACTGTGCAAATCCTAAAATACACACATTTTCTTCTACCTCAGCCTACTCAACTTGAGGAGGATGAGGATAAGGACCTGTATGATGATGCACTTCCACTTAACAAACAGGAAATATATTTTTCTCTTCCTTATGATTTTCTTAATAACTTTTTTTTCTTTATTGTAAGAACACAGCATAGGCTGGGCACGGTGGCTCAGACCTGTAATCCCAGCACTTTGGGAGGCCAAGACGGGAAGATTACCTGAGGTCAGGAGTTTGAGACCAGCCTGGTTAACATGGTGAAACCCTGTCTCTATTAAAAATACAAAATTAGCCGGGCATGGTGGTGGGCGCCTGTAATCCCAGCTACTCGGGAGGCTGAGGCAGGAGAATCACTTGAACCCAGGAGGCAGAGGCTGCAATAAGCCAAAACCACGCCACTGCACTCCAGCCTGGGCAACGGTGTGAGACTCGGTCTCAAAAAAACAAAAAATAATACAGGATACTGCATATAATCCATATAACATACAAAATATGTGTTAATTGGCTGGGCATGTTGATTCATGCTTGTAATCCCAGCACTTTGAGACACTGAGGTGGGTGGATTACTTGAGCCCAGGTGTTTGAGACCAGACTGAGCACATTGTGAAACCCCATCTATGCAAAAAATACAAAAATTAGCCAGGTATAGTGGTGTGCACCTGTAGTCCTAACAACCTGGGAGGCTGAGGTGGGAGGATTGCTTGAACCCAGGAGGTCAAGGCTGCAGTGAGCTGGGATCAAGCTACTGTACCACTCTAGCATGGGCAACAGAATGAGATTGTCTTAATTTTTATAAAAGTGTTTATAAACTGTTTGTGTTATCATTAAGGCTTTCTAGTCAACAGTGGCCTATTAGTCCGGGTGCAGTGGCTCATGCCTATAATTCTAGTGCTTTGGGAAGCTGAGGCAGTAAGATCACTCAACCCTAGGAGTTTGAGACTAGCCTGGGCAACATAGCTAGACCCTGTTTCTACAAAAAATATGAAAGAATCAGCTGGGTGTGGGGGCATGTACTTGTAGTCCCAATTATTTGGGAAGGTGAGGCTAGAGGATCACCTGAGCCCAGGAGTTAGAGGTTAAAATGAGCTATGATTATGCTGCTGCACTCTAGCCTGGGTGACAGAGCAAGACTGTCTCTCTTAAACCAACAGCAACAACAGAAACAAAAACAGTATGCTATGGGTAGTTAAGGTTGTGGGGAGTCAAAAGTTATATGTGAATTTCTTTCTGGGCAGAAGGTTGGTATTCCTAACCCCTTAGTTGTTCAAGGATCAACTGTATGTGTGTGTGGGTGTATATATACGTATTTAATGCCCTACACAGGGGAAGAGTCTGACTGCAATCTGCTTTTGAGTTCTGACACCCATCCAGCTGTTCTCTCACTATCATGCTCCCATGTGGCCTCTCAGACAAGCCCCAATTTATTAGTTTTTAATAATTTTAATGATATTCCTAATTTTTTTTAGCCTTCCCCAACAATAAAATAAGAAAGCAAAAGTCTGTCATTGTTGGTCTGTTCTATATTTTAGCCTAAAATGATCAATCCACAGATATTTTGTGAGTACTTGCTATATAAAAGACTCTGTGATTACCACTACAGGGGATTCTAAAGGAAAGAAGCAACATCACTCTGATCACAATTTTCCTGTGGATTGGACATCTATTGTATTGTCTGCCCAGCATCCATTTCTCTTTGTCTAGTAATAACAATAACAATAATCCCAATTTTCCTTTGGGAAATCATGTCTCCTCACTTTCAGACTATAGACCATGTACTTTGGGTGGCTGTAACACCATTCTCTGGCTGCTGGGGTGTTCATGTGACATAGGCACGGCCAATGACAAAGCATCGCACACTCTTGGTTAAAGTGATTGGTTCAGGAGTGGACACGTGACCTAGTCTAGGCCAATCACGATAAATGTGTGTCATCCTAAGACATCTGTTCAAAAAACTGGAAAAGAGGTATATGTTTTGTGCTGGGGTTACTAAAATGGTAGATAATCCGCTAGGGGTCATTCATCATTTCATCAGGGAATGGCTTGACTGAGAATGAAACCAACAGAAATCAAGTCTTGGTGATATTCCCTTAGCACATACAGCAAACCCTGAAATTTTCAGATATGTGAGCCAGTAGATTCCCTTTGAAATATTATGAAAATAATGTAGAATGAGATGATGGTGACAGTTGCAAAACTTAGTACATTTACTAAAAATCATTGCGTTGTACACTAAAAATGAGTGAATTTTATGGAATGTAAATTATACTTCAATAAAGTTGTCAAAAATGCCTGATAAGCCAGTTTGAGTTGGATTTTAGTCATCTGCAACCTGAAGAGTTGTGATGAACACAGTGTCCCTTGTGAGACAGTGTATACAGAGGAAACAATATCTGTGTGTCCACAGATGATGCATCAGATGGCTGAAACATCAGAAGAAGGGGGTCAACATGGGTGCCCATCCTGATTATAACTGTCCACCACCTTGACTTTCTCCTCACCAGTATATAAGCTCATAGTCCTTTTGCTGTCTGTGTTCAAAACCTAGCACAGTAATGACTCAGAGAGGCTGTAAACAAGTTTGCTCTGGTGGTGGTGGTGGTGGTGGTAGAGGAGGACTCTTCTTGTGACTTTCCTTTTAGTGGCTGAGCACAAAAAGTTTTTTCTCACTTATAACACAATTATTCAGAGTTCAGGATTCATCTTTAGTGCTATTTCTGTTTTTCAGAAAATTCAGGCAAAACATTACTTAACAAGAGGAACTCTGGACGGTCAACTGCATCAACTAAACTGGGAAAAACCATCCAGATAACTGCCAAGTTCTTCATCTCACTTTGTCTGTGTAGCTATAGTCTGTGGAGGGATTATACCCTGTATACATTTAGGTTGGCCTTTCTACATTTTTTTCCTTGGTTTTGATGCGCTTCTTTGGTTGTTTAGGCATACATCCAAAGCAGAAAATGATAGATTCCGATATTTACTTTTGAGGAGGGAGCAAAAAGCACATTGTAATCAACTTCCAAGAAACTTAAAAAGTGATTTTTCTTGTGAGGAGAAATATGGTCATGCCCACAGATTCTGTGCTCCATTCAGCTGCTGACAAACCAGTTTTGGAACTGTTCTTGAGATTAGCACAGAAAACAGCAAATGCAATCTCAGCTTGTTTGTTCCAGCTGATACCATCTGAACAGAAACCCAAAGGCAAGGGCTTTTGAGATAAGGCAGACTTCCCTAACTTTCAACTGAAAATGGTCATGGTTCATAGACAGATGACCCACCCCACTTTTAACTGGCACAGCATGAAGTACAAAAGGCAGCACAACTTTGTCACTTTCATTTTAAGTAAAATCTCAACCAAAATCCTTGTCAGTTAAAAAAAAAAAAAAGCAAACAAAACTCCTCTGAAGTAGGTATTTGAAAAACAAAATGCCTTTCTTTCCAGATTTAGACTTTGAGAATGTGTCCATACACACACCAGTTTCTACTGAATTCACCACTAATTTACTGATTAATCATGGGTAAGTTGTATAGTTTCTTCCTCTGAAAAATGATATTGAAACTGCCATTGCAGAATTATAACTGAGACAGTGAAAAGAGATCTGACCTAAACAGCTCCATCTTGCTTCTAACCTCCAAGCTGTCCTTGTTCACTCCTGGGCACTGGGATGGAAACTAACTTTGGGAGGAACTCAGTTTATAGTTTATAGTTTAAAACAAAGACAATAGCCCTTTCCCACAACAAACCCCATTCTTGATTGGGGATTAGACTGCCTTTGTAGGCTAACAAATTAGCCTACAAGATTAGAAATTATGGTTTAGGAGTCATGAGGCCAGAGGCTACAAGATTCTGCCCTCCCTAAACTGCTCTTGGGGATAATATTACTATTATAAAATCCAAGACCAGTGCTTGAGACATTTTGCACACCCTGCACTCAATGGATCAGCTGGCTCCACCCAGATCAATAAACTGGCTCATCTGATTTTATAGACCCCACCCAGGAACTCACTCAGTCCAAGAAGACAGCTACGACTTCCTATGTGTTCCTCTCCAACTCAACCAATCAGAACTCCTTACTCATGCCCCCACTCCCCACCGACCCACCAAATTATCCTTAAAAACTCTGATACCCCAATGCTCGGGGAGAATGATTTGAGTAATAGTAAAACTCCTGTCTCCTACATAGACAGCTCTGAATGAATTACTCTTTCTCTATTGCAATTCCCCTGTCTTGATAAATCTGCTCTGTGTAGGCAGCAGGCAGAGTGAACCCATTGGGCAGTTACGATATGGCTGAACTTAAGTGTCTTATGGCTTTGAAAGTCCACCAGTCAATATAGTCAAAATTCAGACATTTTAGCAAAAAGAAACATAACTTGGCTGATTAAAATAATCTGTCTATGTAGAGAAGATTCAATGCCTTCTATTTATTCTTTCTTCATTAAAATGTGTATTTAATTATGGGTACATAATAGGCATATATATTTATGGGATACATGTGACATTTTGATACAGGCATATAATGTGTAATGATCCCATCAGGGTAACTGAGGTATCCATAACCTCATTTATCATTTCTCTGTATTAGGAACATTCAAATTTGGTCCTTTTAGTTATTTTAAAATATGCAATAAATTATTGTTGACTATAGTCACCCCATTGTGTTATTGAATAATAGATTTTCTTCATTCTGTCTAACTATATTTTTGTATCCATTAACCATCACCCCTTTTCTACCCCTCCCTCCTTCTGGTAATTATTATTCTACTTTCTGTCTCCATGAGTTCAATTGTTTTAATTTTTAGCTTCTACATGTGGGTGAGAACGTGCAAAATTTGTCTTTCTGTGCTGGAATGCCTTTTATTTTGTACAACTGAAACTAAATTCAAATGATCAATTGTTTATAGGAAACCTATCCCCCACTCCTCCAAAAATCCAGATATGTCTAACTGAGGTTTATACTAGCTATCAATGGTAAAAAAAAAATAAAGTTAACTGAAAAATTGAGATTCCCAAACAGTTAACAGCCAATATTTATTTTTAAAATTTGATACAAACGGGTTTAATCCCCCCTTCCTTTCTTCCCTCTCTCCTTCTTTTCATCTCCGATTCATTCAGTGGCTAATAGTGCTCACTACCTATGGTAATGTCTCAGTCAATAAAGATGAATTGGAAATAATCCTTCCCTTTAAGAAATTCACAGTCTGGTGAATTTCCACTATCACCACCAATAAATATGAGACAGATAAAATAATGTGGTTACCTGAAATGATATATGTATCTATAGAGTATCCTGAAAACATAACAGAGATTCTGGATGGGGATGAATCAATGAAAATTTTTCAAGGAGATGAACTGATTCTTAAGGGATATGTGACAACATGTGGAAAAGGTGGTAGCTCATTGTCAGAGCATTAACTGTGAGGCAGAAAGGGGGCTGGCAGGTTCAGAAAGGGGTCAGGTCACAAAGACCCTTGCCAGTCACGTAGGAAGCAAAGACTTTATCCTAGGATGAGAACCTAAGGCATGGGAGTGATACCATCAGATTTGCATTTTGGAAAGATCATGCTGGTGAATGAATGAAGAAAATCAATTTGGGTATAAGAAGAAGCCAGTGGAAACCAGGCAGAAAAGTTCTTGCAAGCGTCCAGGCACATGCTGTCCAAGAGATGGCTAAGCAAATGGGGCTACTTAAACTTAGGTTAAAATTAAGAATAATTAAAATGTCTCTTCCTCAGTTGCATTGGTCCCCTTTCAGGTGCTCGATGCCCACATATGGCAAGTGGCTACTGTATTGGATTAGCGCAGACATAGAATATTTCCATCACCAGAAAAAGTGCTACTAGACACCACCAGACTAGACAAGAGAAAACCTGAACTAAGGCAGCAGTGGCCAGGAGGAGCACAAAACAACACAACTTAGGAGGAGAATTAAGTATTGATTGGATAGTGTGAAATAAGGCTCAGACATGCTCGTCTGCAATGAGACAAAGAATGCGGGAGGAAGTTTTGTATGATGGTGATGATCAGCTGAATGTAAGTTTATTGATTCTGAGAGCACACAAGTAGAAAATGATTCCCAAGATAATGCCTTAATTCTATAATTTCATTTTTTAAACATGGCACACTGTGACAGAATCACAGACCACTGGAGTTGGGAAGGGCCAATCATTCCATTTACACATCAGAAAACCTGGTAAGAGCTTTTTCTCATTCACTGCTGTATCTTCAGCCCCTCGAGTAGGGCGTGATGGATGCACAGTTAAATTTACTGTGAATGAGTGGGTGAATGTGGTCCAGACAGATGATGTGAAGGGGGAACAACTGCAGTTTGTGGAATGAGAAACATGGTTAAATTTCTAGTTGTGCGACTTCAATTAAAGATGTAAGTTTTCTCAACCTCGGCTTCCTCATCTATACCTGAAGAATTGGGTCTTTGTAGGGATTTTTAAAAATTAATTTACAAATAAGTTCTTTGAAAACTACAAAGTGCCACACTTGCTTACAACTGGTATTTGTTGTTATTGTCCAGGATTATCTAGTTCCTTAAAGTTTGTTTTGAGGTCAGCAGCTATGTTACATATGGGAGCTTATAAGAAACACACAATCTCAGGCCCATCCCAAACTTTCTGAATCAGATTCTGCATTTTATTAAGGTTCTTAGGTGGTCTACATGCTCACAAAGTCAGAGAAACACTGAACTATATATTAGGAGACTGGAATTTCACCTCAAGTCTCCCAATTTCAGAGATCAGTCAATGGAAGAGTTGACACAGTTACTAAGCAATTTGGTGAAAAACATATATAATTTGAAGTCTGATTTATTCACATTGGATGTTCATAATTAAACTGATGGCCCTGAGAAATTGCTAGATCCCAGTCTAATTTTCTTACGCAGGACTAGTCTCAGTGGTGGCCAAATTTCTCCAATGACATTGCCGATTACTTTGGGTGGATGTAAGATGCCAATTGCTTTTCCTGATGATAGGAAATTGAGAGGAAAAGTTCACATATTGTTTGTCAGTCAGGGTCTGAACATAAATATCCCTGAAATATAAATGTCTCTGTGAATGTTCATAAACATTAACAGTGCAAATATGGTATTGCATTCATGAAACATATTTGTAATAAGAACCTACTATGTGTCAGGCGATGTACTAAAGATGCAATAGTGAACAAAACTGATATGGTTCCTCCCTTCATGAAACTTAAACTCTATTGGAAAAGACAATTTATTCTGTGTATGACCATTCTTTAATTCACCAATTCAACAAATACTTCTTGAGCATCTACTGTGGGCCCTGAACTCTTCTGGGAATTAGGTATCCAACAATAAATAAGACAAATGATGCCATTAGTCTTAAGGATCTCATATTTCAGTGGAAGGAAAGATTAACAATAAAGCAAATAAAGCAAATATGAATGTGATAAGGGAGTGCAGCAATATGTGCTAAGAGGAAAATATGGACAGTCTTATGATAGAAATGGACTTTTGGTGTGTGTTGGGGGCACAAAAGACGATGGTATTTCTTTAGGTGAAACATGGAAGGCCTCTCTTTGTATTATTTGTGCTAAGATCTAATTGATGATAAGTAGTGGTCAGGCAAAGAATGATGAATGAGAGAGAACATCAAGTGCAAAGGCCCTAAGGAAACAGCAGGATTTGTGTTTTCCTGGAACAGAAAGAAAGCCATTGGGATGGGTGAGTGGAGTGGTAAGAAATGAGACTGACTGCTAACGGTTGGGCTAGATCATATAGTAAGAAATTTAGATTTTCCTTCTAGACCAACTTGACGCCAAATAATCACATGCATACATGTAAAATTATATCATATGAGGTATGGTAAAGGAAAAGTACATAGTATTGTAAATATCTATAAAAGGGAAATTGAGCCTCAGTAAAAGGTAATAAGAGTGAGGTCTGAAGCAAAAGGAAGTATTAACTAGGCAATAACAGAAAGTAGAAGAGTGCATTCTAGGCACAGGAAGAGATATGATCATGATGGGGGCAGATGTGGCATAGACTAGACTAGAGAAATGGTGAGAAAATTACTAGGTTTTAGGTGACTTTAAATTCAGTATGATTCGATGGGCAGATGAGTGTCAAAAATGTGAACATAATCCTGGGCAGCATTAATAGATATATGGCATCCAGAATGTGTGAGGGGATAACCCCGTTCTACTCTGTGCTGATCAAAGTGCAGCTGGAGCTACAAGGCACCACCATTTGAGAGGGTTGTTGAAAAAATTAACACTGACTAAGTGGGCAGCCAAGGACACTGGATGATTCACAGGATCAAGATGGATGGGACTCAAAGCCACTTCACATGAAGATGACAGAATGGTGTTCAACATTATTTTAATTGTTGTTGTTTTCGACTGCTCAGCATCCATTTTCCCGTTTTCATAGTACTCATATGTACTTTTGAGGACAGCTGTTTCCACTGGATTCAATCTGGTAAGGCTGTGGTCAGAGGCCCTCCCTTTCCCTGTGTCTTACGACCAAAGCTACAATAGTCACACATAACTGCTTCCTCCTGGAACAGCAGGACAAAGAACCTGATGAACTCAGAAGGGGCACCCTGATCAAACTATTCCTGTAAATAAACAGCTTCTGCCTTTCCTGTTTCCTAATCCCAGAGAGACACCTTAGATTCATTTAGTTTCAAAACTGCTTCTTCCAGGGGTTTTCTAAGTCCCTCCTATCCTTCCAATAAAATTCCTGTTTGCTTGAGTTAGCTAGAGTTATTTTGGTTAATTGCAACCCAAGAATGCTGATACATTTAGCTTGGTGAACAAAGAAATGACTTGGGTGAACCTGGGGACAGAAGAGCTGCTGTCTTTGAATATTTGGAAGACTGTCACAGAATAGAAAGCTGGGATTTCCTGTGCTGCACCAGGAGTCTGGCTTAAAAGTGAATGGCTCTATCTAAGGATAAACATTTTATTACATAAAAATTCCCTAAGGGGCATAATTCTTCACAGAAATTTCTATTACTGGAAGTGTTTTTGGCAGAAAAGATCCAGATAAGTTAGGTTTTTCCTGGAGGGAATTCAAGAATCAGATAGGGTTGACCTAAATAATTTTGAAGGTCCAGAGATTCTGTAAGTCTTGGGGTTCTAATGACATCTTTCATACAACTTAAAATTTCAAATGTAATTGTCTTTGACATGTTTTTGCAAGTCTATTTTCCCCAAGCTTAAAAAGACTTTGATGAAGAAGAAAAAGGCAATGGATTTTTATAGGAAGTGCCACTGAAAGCAGGAACACAAAAATTTTGAGTATCAAATGGATTGCAGAAGTTAAGACATGCTTTCTAGAAGAGTTCCTCTCTACACAATGTTTTTCAAAGTTTATCCAAATGGATGGCTTTGTTTTCACCTTCAAAGCATTGCACCATGCTTAAACTCCAGTCTGCTTATTTCATTCTCTCTACACCCTGTTTAAAGCATTTTAGATTAATAGTAGCCTTTGTTTCCCTAGCCATTAAGCAGTGTTATTGTGTGTGACCTAAAAGGATGGCTGTTTTCTAATAACAAGGTGGTTTGGTTAAGAGGTGGGTATGTGGTTTCTAGCAGGGATTTAACAACATTTGATATAATATGCACTGAGGAAAATAAAAGTATTTTTATTTTATGTAAGGTATGCTCTCAGGGGTTGTCATTTGCTATAAGGAGACAGTCCTACAGTTTTTCAACAGTTGCTGAAAAACTACTGTACAAGACACTGTCCATTATATTAGCAGATATCCTTGTCTAAAGATCTGTATCAGTTAGCTATCACCACATAACAAACAACCCCCAAACTCAGTTGCTTAAAGTAACAAGACTTTTCATTGCTCATGAGTCTATGTTTCAGCTAGGTGTTGGCTAGGGTGATGAGGGGGACTAGGCCATTTGTCTCCTCTTCATTCAATAGGCCTTCTTTATCTTGTTTGCATGGTAGCGAAAGGATTTGAAAAGCAGCAAGGGGTAGGCTCCAATGTGCAAGGACTTTTAAAATCATTTGCTTGCATCAATTCTACCACCATTTTATTGGCCAAAGCAATCAGTCTGGTCAAGTCAAGAGTGAAAGTGGGGGACATGATGCATGACATGTGCAAAGCAGGGGCCATTACTGCAATCAATGTGCTCCTGGATTCAAGTAATACGTTTAATTTATAATTTAAAGCCAGGAGAAAGTTGTCTCTCTTCAACACTGTTTTTCATATAATGAACTTTATTTAACAGCTTGCCAATTTCTCTTTTGGCTCAGAATCCTAGGAAACTCAAAACATTAACAATACTAGCTAAGTCATTATTAAAGTACACTTTCCCCTTCTTCTACAGGTCTAAATGTTTTATTTTAACAGGCCTATTATATATAACTTGTATTATAAGCTGCCTCTAGTATTTTGCTTTTATTTTTGCTTTTGAGAGAGTAAATTAACCAAAAAAACCCTTCAAAACCTGTATTTATCTAAAGTATGGCTCTTGTCCATGCAGTACGTATAGACATGTGAAATATTTGCAGATAAGAAAAGAGAGAGATGCTCTTTTAAAGGGGCATTAGTCATTATTACATATTACATTCTCCTGGTTCTATCATGAACTGAAGTGACAACTATACACCTTGACAAAAGTTTTCCAGGGAATTATCTCAAACCAATTTTCACTAGGGATGTAGCCTTTCACAATCTCCACAGGTTCAAAAAGAGGAATATTTTAAAATTCAGAGCCCACACCTAAGAAGGTGACAGACGTTAAGAAAATTCATCTGAAAATGAAGTTCTTCATTTCATTTTGGAATATTTTCTTCTAAAGATATCATGAGACAGATTTTCAAAGGACTTTGAAGATAGAGCTGCAGTGTTTCATGCCCATGTGATTGAGTCCAGGAAATATTACCTGAGTCCTGGCAGCTGAATTTGAAATGCTGACTTGAAATGTTTTCACTGAAGTTGTACCAACATTAAATAGAACTAGAAAGTTATTTAAGCTGGTTTTAACATTTTCTTACGAATTTCCTCTTAATTGACAGCAAACTCTCATACCTAGGGAGACAAAAACTTAATAGGTGTTAAAAAGTCTTTGGGGAAATTTATGTCTGGAATAAACCAGGAGATTTTTACAGATCCCAAATTGTTTCTAATTAGCAGAAGATTTTTTTTTGATAAATCAGTCACTTAAAAATTAGTATGATTCTAAAAATAAAAGAACAGATTTCTCAGTTACATGTGCTCTGGGCTAGATATTAATCTAATGGAAATAATTTATATTGAAATAATAATTAGATGGTATATACTGTTTCTAAAGCCAAGGGTTAGCTCCTCAATGATTTCTTTTTAAAATATGTTGATAGGTAAAATTACGAAAAGGGCTTTCAAAGTTATGACCAAGAACTCATAAATACCTGTGGAGACTTAAAGACTGTATGGTCTTATCGTGCTGAAATGCAATTAGGTGTTTACATTTTTAAAGGGTTTTTCACAGACACTCTATAGATACCATAAACTGGAAATAGACTGCCTTCTGAAAACTTGCTCTGAAAATATTATGTTTTGAAATATATTTTCCCCTAGAAGCTAATTTCCTTGACCTAAAAGGACTTTGCAGGACTATATGCTTTTCTTGATGTCATGATATTGCTGTAGTTTCTTGTAATGATATTTATTTCTATGCCCAAAGGAATAGTTTATAACTAACCTTAACTGCATACATATTTTACTTAGCATGGTCTGGGGAAAGGCTCTGACACAGACACTGGGAGCTTTGCTTTCAATTTCTGCCTCAGTTGTTCTCATTGCATATGTGTCTTTGTATATATGTAGATACTCAAATGACTACTGACTCTTCTGTTCCCTGGAGGCACAGTTTTTGTCAAACAAGTTATTTGGGCAAGATAACTAGTCAATGGAATGCTATTCCATCTTTCTGTCAGTTGCTCTGGAGTTATAAAGGAATCCATAAGTTCATAAAATGTAGACTTCCTAGGTTGAACATTAGTTCCCTGCTTTACTCATAGCATACCCAGAATACCCCTCCACAACCTTTCTACAAATGTACTGCTTACTTATTATGTAAGGACCTCTTACGTGTTGCCTCTTTTATGAAGCTGTCTCTGCTTCCTGCAGCTGGAAGTCTTTCTGCCTCCCCTGCATTCTTGCAGCCTGTGATTTTACCACTTCTTAAGGGGATTCTTGCTTTCTGTATTGTATTATAATGCTTACATTTTATAAGCTATGGGCGGTAGACCTTATAGACCTTATCTATAAGGGGTAGACCTTATCCTTTTTTTTTTTTTTAAATGCAGATTGTTTATGCTATGGTTTAGAAGAGGCACATTGCAAAGGTAGCAGGCAAAGTGCTGCTTGGGCTGCCATGAGAATTCAATAGTCTGAGTTACACCAGTGAATTTCCATGGTCCAATATCTAGGCCTCACCCTGAAGGTTCAGAACTTACCTTGCATGGGTCATAAAGTAATCAGACTGATTACTTAAAATATATAAGAACTCATGAGAAACTAGTATATAAAATGGGGTGCTCACTTATTAATGTACCATGTGAAATAAAACTGCCATTCAGCCGGTTTAACTGGCACTTTCTTTCCTAATAAACCAGTGGTTCTTAATTGGAGGCAGTACTGCCTCTTACAGCATGTTTGGGAGGCATGGAGGTTTTCTGTTTGTCAGAATGATTAGGAATGCCTGGGCCTAGGGATGCTACAGTCTTGCAATATGTGGAAACATCCATTTGAAATGCAACAGCCTCCCATTAGAGAAACACTAAATTAGAAATCCATTAGACAAATCAAAATACCATCAAGAGGCCAGTCACAGTGGCTCTTAGAACTACCAGTCAACCCAGGAATCCCATTACTGAATATATACCCAAAGAAAAATAAGTGGTTCTACCAAAAAGACATATGCACTTTATGTTCATCGCAGCACTAATTACAATAGCAAAGAAATGGAATCAACCTAAGTGCCCACTGATAGTGTACTGGATAGAGAAAATGCAATACATATACACCATGGAATACTATGCAGCCATATAAAAGAACAAAATCATGTCCTTTGTCACAATATAGAGACAGTGGGAGACCATTATCCTAAGCAAACTAACACAGAAATAGAAAACCAAACACCACATGTTCTTATTAGCGGGAGCTAAACATTGAGCACACATGGACATAGAATGGGAACAACAGACGCTGGGAAACTACTAGAGTCAGGAGGGTGGGGAGGGGCTGTGAGCTGAAAAACTACCTATTGGGTACTATGCTGACTACATGGGTGATGGGGCCATCTGTAGTCCAAACCTCACCATCACACAATATACCCATGTTACAAACCTGAACGTGCACTCTCTGAATCCAAAATAAAGTTGAAATAAAAAAAGAAGACATACAAATGGCCAAAGGTATGTGAAAAGGTGCTCAGTATCACTAATCATCAGGGAAATGCAAATCAAAACCACAATAAGATATCTTCTCACACCTGTTAGAATGGCTACTATGAAAAAGACAAGAGACAACAAGCATTGGCTAGGGTGTGGAAAAAAGGTAACACCTGTACACTGTTGATAGGAATGTAAATTGGTATAGCCATGATGGAAAATAGTATGGTTGTTTAAAAAAAAATTTTAAATTAGAACTACCATATAATTCAGCAATCCTACTTCTGGGTATATATTCAAAGAAAATGAAATTAGTATGTTGAAGAACTATCTGCACTCCCATATTCATTAGAGCATTATTCATAATAGCCAAGACATAAAAACAACGTATGTGTCCATTACTGGATTAACTGATAAAGAAACTAGTAAATACATACAGTGGAATATTACTCAGCCATAAAAAGAAAGAAATCCTGCCATTTGCAGCAACAAGGATGAACCTGGAATATATTATGTTAAGAGAAATAAACCAGGCACAGAAAGACAAATAGTGTATAATGTCACTTACATGTGAAATCTAAAAAAGTAGAGCTCATAGAAGCAGAGAGTAGAGCTGTGGTTGCTAGGCACTCTGGAGGTGGGGGAAATAAATGGGAAGATGTTGGTTAAAGAGTATAAAATTGCAGTTATAAGATGAACAATTCTGGTGGTCTAATGTACAATCTAGGTGGTGATGAATGCGTTAATGAATTTAATTGTGGTAATTACTACATAATATATACACAAGTCATGTTGTACACCTTGAATATTGAATCCTTATCAATTAAATAATTAAAAATAAAAAATAAAATCAATATCATTTACCTATTAAAAATAAAAAAGAAGTAACATTCCCATCATTTATTAACTTAGATGTGAGTATATATTGCTTCTTTGATTTTTGTCTTTGCCTATTTTCCATTTTTTATATCTTTTTTATTGTGGTAAAATATATATAACATAAAAAATGCTATTTTAATTATTTTTAGGTGTTTAATTCAGTGACATTAAGTACTTTCACACTGTTGTGCAACTATCCACCATCCATCTTCAGAACCTTTTCATCATCTCTAACAAACTCTTTACCCATCTAAACAGTGACTCCCCATGACCCCCTTCCCAGCACCTGGTAACCATCATTCTACTTTCTGTCTCTATCCATTTGCCTATTCTAGGTACTTCATATAAATGCAATTATGCAATATTTCTCCTTTTGTGTTCAGTTTATTTCATTTGACATGAAGTTTTCAAGGTTTATCCATGTGGCAGCATGTGTTAGAATTTCATTCCTAGTTAAGGCTGAAAAATATTCTGTGTATACAGTATGTTTATTCATTCTTCTGTCAATAGACATTTGGGCTGTTTCCACTTTTTTATTATTATGAATAATGCTGCTATGAACATGGATGTACAAATATCTATCTGAGTTCTTGCTTTTAATTCTGGAGTAATCTCTACAAGTGGAATTGTTAAATCATATGGTAATTCTACTTTTAATTTTTTTGAGGACATGTCATGATGTTGATGCTGAATCATTTTACATCCCCACTAGCAGTGCAAAATTCTTCCAATTGCCCTTGGAAGAAATTAGAAGAAATTCCCATTTCTTCACAATATCTGTCATTTTTGACCATTCCTTTTGTTCAAACAGTTGTGTCCAGCATCCATTAGCACTATATCCAATAACAGCCACTTAAAAATCTATCCCTCTTTCAGTCTCTGCCATGAGATATTAGTAGGCTCCACTACTAAATGCTGGCATGAAGCATAGGGCCCAGGCTTAAATTAATCCAAGCATTTCATGTCTTCTGGCTATAGTGATTAGTTAGGGATAATTACATGACTCAGTCAAAGTCAGTAAGACTTTTCCTGCGACTTTCTGGAAAATGATTCTCACTCTGTCCTTCTGGAACTGAATATCTGAATATTTAATGTCTAGAGCTGCTGCAGCCATTTTGTGGTAATGACGATGACACCTGTCTAAGAACTGAGTCAACGTGGTGGATAGAAGAGATGAGTTTGTGTTTATTTTGTCACTTGAAATCAGAAGAGGCCTAATAAACACCACGTGACTGACACATGCAATTACCATTTACTGTGCTGCTAGTTCAGTCATGCTAATAAATAAGATTTAGGTGCACTTTAGCATTGAGT
This sequence comes from Theropithecus gelada, assembly GCF_003255815.1. Taxonomy (NCBI): domain Eukaryota; kingdom Metazoa; phylum Chordata; class Mammalia; order Primates; family Cercopithecidae; genus Theropithecus; species Theropithecus gelada. Next base: position 61,933,094 of record NC_037669.1, read on the forward strand.
CTTGAGAAATAGCTTATTTTTATGGCTGATTTTGCATCTAATCTTGCTCATTATGTATGACTTTTAAAGTTCATCTCTAAGATTTTGGTGAGCACCTGGCTGTCTCTTCTGTCTACAGTTTTTTAGTGGTCCATTTAACTTTGTAATGTTTTATAAGACTTTTCATGGCAGATTTGCCCTCTTGATTATTTCTGCTTTAGCTAATATCAAAATGAGGTTGTGCTGCTGGATAACCTGGCTGCTATTATCCACCACCCATTTCTTCCTTCAAAATATTCTAGGTGATTGGGGTGGTGCAGGGCTGAGGGCGGGAGGTAGGGAATGAGAGTACAGTTAAACATTAGCTTTAAAACCTATTTAATTCTGACAGTCAGAATTCCTATAGTGAGAGAAAACGATTAGAGAACAAAAAACCAAGATTTTAAAACCTAAACAAAATTGTCCAGAGACAGAAACTCAAAATTAATACTAGGCAGACAGGATGAAAACACTAGAAAACTCCATATGGAATTTTGGTAACCAGTTACTAGGCCCAGATTGCATGACTATCAGGTTATTGCATTGCAAGATTAAATGCACTAAAGCTGTAGGTCTTTGCTATCCATCCCAGGCATAAAAGGTTCTGACTCTAATATATGAACTGCCCTCCCCCTCAGTGAATGGGGGAGAGAAAAATCAGGGATTGTTGGCTCTATTGATTTGGATGACACATGTTCTCTGAACCACCTAGAGGGATTCTCTGTGGACTGAATTAAATTCAAAGGTCAGAGAAAAAAAACTGATAAATATAATTGCAGTTTCTTTGCAGCACTGTATTTGATGACAAGACATTTGACACAATGACAATTTAATATGTGGAAAAAGAGAGAAAGGCCAGACATACTGTCCATCTGTAGTAATTGATCTTTTGCAAGTTCCCAATGCGCACTGAGGGACAACTTTCATAAATAGCTTCTTCCTATAACCTAAAGGGAGAAGGTGAAAGACCTTGTTCATTTTGGTGAAGTTTCCTCTTTCTCTCCCGAGGACAGGCTGACATAAGGACATCAAGCAGAGGCATCAGAGGATGCTGGGTGATGTCTAGGCAATCAAGATAAGGTTTCTGAATGGAAACTCAATTTCCCTTAGGTTAGTTTTACGAAGCCGCAATTATCTTGTGTGACATCTAAATAAATCTCCATTTTGGAAAGGATTATGCATAATTTAGAAAAGTTAATTTGGGAATGAATGATTCAGAAATACTCCATTCCCTGTGTAGTATGAAAACCAAAAAGTGTTCCTAAGAATCGACTTAATTTAGAAAACTTATTTCCTAGATAATTGGCCCTAAACATTTTATCTAGATTCTTAGCATGGTACTTGGCAAATGATGTAGTCACCAAATAATATTTGAATGAATGAATCAATGCATTAATGACTCAATTAATCAATGAATCCCTCTAGGTGATTCAGAGAACATGTGTCATCCAAATCAATAGGCCCCAAAAAGCTTTACTGCTTTCCTCTCCTTTCACTGAGGGGGAAGACACTTTATATGTTGGAGTCAGAACATTTTTGCCTAGGACAGATTGCAAAGACCTAGGTAGGTGTTGAATATATCATTCAATATACTCAAATTCTGGGAGAATTGCAGGCTGGAAATATAAAAGACGTCTCCAGTATTTAGGAAAGTTGGAAGGCTATAGACTAGAGGAAGACACCGAGGAAGAAGAGACATATACAAAAAAGGCACCAAAACCGCACCCTGGGTCAGTTTAGAAGTTGTAGAGAGGAGGAGGAATCAATAGACAAACTTAGAAGAAGTGGCCTGGATGGACAAGAAAATAAACCCAGAGGACTATGAGGTCCTGGATGCAAAGTGAAACAAGGCTTTCAGAGGGAGGAGTGATCTACTGCCTGTGTCAAATGCTGCTGAGAAATTGAAAATGGAAGCTGGTCATTAGAATTAACAATCGGGGGGGGGGGTGCGGGGGATTAACGTTAACAAAGGTCATTTCGGGGCAGTTGGAAGGAAAGTCTACCGGTTAGGGGAGCTTGGTAGATGATGGTACCATTCATGAAATGGTGGCACATGGTGGAGACATGTTTGAGAGAAGGGCAAGATGTTGAGACCAAATCCAAATATGCTAAGTTTGAGATCAAGCAAGATGCTACATATAGCGGACACAGTTTATGTCGTTTTGAAGTCAAATAATCTACAGACGAATTCCGGTTTTGTCACTTAGTCATCTCTATGTCTATGATTAAGTTAGTTGATGTTGATGAGCTTTAGTTCCTTCAAGTGCAAAATGAGCAGAATGACAATGAGCTGGAGTGTTTGGGGGAGATTTAGATAAGGTACAGTATATGTAAAATACCTAGCACATATTACGCACTCACTCAACAAATGCTTGCGGTTGCTATAATCAAGTTGGTGGAGATGCCCAAAATATAGCTACTTGGTAATTCCCATAGTTAGTATTGCAGTTCTAATTAGAATACTAGAGATTTGATGCAATTGATGTGAACTGTAGTAGATTAAACAGCAGTTCTAAAGAAGAAACTGAGCTGTTCAAAATTAAGTAATAAATATTTGTAGTGAATTGACAAAATCATATAATGCTGTATGATTGAGCCATAAAAAATAAAAATATAGAATGAAAATGTTGTATTTTTCAGTAGGGAATGGTATCTACTATATACTGTCAATCAAAGAGCCGAATAATAAAACAATAAGGTATTATATAATTTCATTTTTGAAAAAATGCACACAGACCTAAAAATGCATATAATAAAACCTCTACAGTGGTTAGAGGTTACGGCCATATAAAAAGCACTTTCTCATCTAATGAAATCTCACCAGAACATTGCAGGTATTTCTTATTAAGTTCATTTTAAGTACAATAAATTAAGTGACTTGCTCAAGACTACATAGATGGCAAAGCTGTGGCTCTGATTCCATTCCCCAAATCTAGTCCTTTTTATGGTACTGTAGTTACCTCAAGATCCAAGAGAGTCTTAGACTAAGAGTTCAACAGACATAGGGAGCTGTGAGTCCAGACAGGTTCCAACTATATCCTAGAAACCATTTCACTAAGGCTTTCAATAAGGCTGCTTTGGGAGAAGGTAGATCTTACGCTCATCCTCTTTCTTTTTCTATTTGTAAGTAGTTCTGCCTTTGCTTCAAAAAGCTCCATACTACAAGGGCAGCAGGACTCTTCACCAGAATTTGGGGCCTCAGGCCAGGGGTAGAAGAATGGTCTCTCTGTGTTGACTGACTTTTAGAACCTTCCTGGCACCTGGGTACAAGAGTTGGGAATCACCTAAGTCTTCCTGCAGCTGATATTCAGTCTGTAAAGTTTCCCTTTAGTTCATCTGTTTTTCTAAAAGTCTTCTAGTGCAGGGATCCATGACACATAGGCTAGTTTGAAGGTTAAAATCCTGGGATTCCAAAACAAAACTTCTTTTTTTAATAGTGCATTGAAGGTAGTCACTACAGGTAGACATTCCCACATACTATGATTTTTGACACTTGTAAAAAGGAATTTGCAATGAAAATATCACCAGTGAAACTACTGTGGAGAGATGAGCCACCTTTGTTTTTCTGATATACACATAGGAATGACTGAAACCTTCCTTGTAGGATCTTTTCATATGGAAAGTTAAAACACTTCTTGGAGTCATGGAGAAGACAGTAAATATCTATATATTACCAATAAGTTTAGACCAATTTTACTTGAACAAAATTTACACAGTAGTCTAGAACAGCGGTCCCCAATCCCTAGGCTGCAGACAGACTGGTACTGGTCTATGGCCTGTTAGGAACCGGGTGGCACAGCAGGAGGTGAGCAGCCTGTGAGCAAGCATCACAGTCTGAGCTCCACCTTCTGTCAGATGAGCAGCAGCATTAGATTCTCATAGGACCCGAACCTTATTGTGAACTGTGCATTCGAGGGATCTAGATTGCATGCCCCTTATGAGAATCTAATGACTGATAACCTGAGGTGGAACAGTTTTATCCCCAAACCACCTCCCACCCGACACGCCATCTGTGGAAAAATTGTCTTCCACGAAACCAGTTCCTGGTGCCAAAAAGGGGACCACTGGTCTATATGACTTCCCTTTTTGCAAGTAGAGGGCAGATTCATTGTTCATTGTTTATTATCAATGATAACAACAAAAGACAATTCTAAGCTTTTCATGGGTTACCTCATATAACCCTTTCTAAGGTGGTTACTATTATTATCACTATTGAACAGGTGGGGAATTAGGTTTCAAGAGATTAAATAACCTGCCCAAAGTGATACAGCTAGTGGAATTCATTCATCACATATGTATTTAATATCCATTACGTGTCAAATACTATGCCAAGTGTGTAAGATATGACAATGATTAAGGCAAACTCGTGTTTTCATGAAACGTAAGGTCTAGCATAGGAGACAAATTCTAAATAAGTAATTTGAATTTCAAATGTTATAAAGGATAAGTTCATGGGCTGTGGAAATAGAGATTAGATTATCTTGGGATTCAGGAAGGTCTCCATATAGAGTTAAAACCAATTCATCGAAGAATGCTGGGATACCTTTTCATCCTCCACATTCATAAAGCACCGACAAGGGAGCTCAAATGAGAATCTAGGTGAGCGGCCACATGTTGCCTTCTCTATTCTTTCTCAGCTTATGCAAGACCATCTGGGCAATTCGCACTCATTTGGCTGGAAGAGGACCTATTCCAGCATCTTTGGGCTCACATGTCATGCACAGAGGTAAGCAAATAACCTCATCTGGATGTCACTAAGACAGGGACCTGCTACTCATCACAGACAGTGGCAGGCCTAACTGCTGAGCACAAGATGCTTATATAACAAGCTACTAATGTGTTTGGGGCTTCCCAAACTCATTTGGCAGGTTCAGGCCCATTGTCCAAATCTCCTTCAGCAAGAATCAATGAAGCATAGACATACAATGACTCATTCTCAGAGGATGCAGATTGCCAGACAACCTGAGTCTGCACAAAGGCAGCCAAAATGTTTCATCCCCCAAATTTCAGCAACTCCCGTGTCAGCACATGCCTGTGGGAATACACAGCATCCCACTCCAGTGCTAGCTACCCTTTGAGGAAACAGAGCTCTCTGGAGGGGGCACATCCATTTTAATTCCAGGAGTCTCTGCAATTCCACATGTTTGACAACTCCATTAGTCATGGATAAGGTACTTAATCAGGTGGGTGACTAGTTAAGTTGGATGCAAACATCTTTGCGAAGCAAAATGTTTCAAATTGCTCCCCTTCCTCAAATTGCAGATATTCACGCTCTTAAGTTGTTTTATTCAAATGAGATAAGGTAATTATTTTTAACCACTAAGATAAACACCCAAATGCCATTAAAGAGTTACTTTTCTAAGTTAGATTTAGAGAAAAACATATAAATTAAAGATGATCTATCTGTTTGCCTGTATCAGTTAGGGTTTGGGTGTTTTAAGTAACTAAAACAGACCAAAGTCTGTTTCAAACAAAGCAAAGTTAAATTGTGCGAAATGGGGAACTTATTGAAAGGATATGGGATAACTCACAAACTGGAGAAAAAGCAGAACAAATAGGGCTTGGAAAGGACAGCAACCAGTAGTAGCTCTGGGGGTCTAGAGAGTAGAATTTAAGTGGCAATATTCCCAGGGAGCTGCCATCCAATGACTCTGTTCTGTGTTTTGCCCATAGGAAAATTCTGATTCTTGAAAGAAGGAGAGGGTCTGATTGGCTTAGCCTGTGCCTTCCCATAATCCAGTTCACTGGGTAGAGAAAAGCAGAGCACTTGGCACTGAAAAAAGTAAGGAAGGTTGCAAAGAATGGGAAAAGGCCCTTCCTGAAAGGATCACTAGCGTGCTGCTTTTAGACAAAGAAGCACTAGAAATTGGGCAGAAAAAATAAACTTCATATTATCCATATTCTTTCTGATATCATTTCATCTGTGAATCCAGTAGGAATTCAGCTAATTTTCCATCACTCTCATTTTAGCAGGCATGACAGGAGCAAGGTCTTTTTTGAATGTGCTTGAGGTCTCTCTGCAAAGACAACATTTCAGCTGAGATACGGGACAAGAAGGAGCTGTTCATTAAAGATCGGGGAACAGAGTGTTTCAGTTAGTGGGAAAAGCAAGTGCAAAGGCCCTGAGGCAACAAAGAGCTAGATGTCACTGAGGAACTGCAAAGCTGGGGTGACTGTAGCTAAGAGAAAGAGCTGGCAAGCAGTAGATGTGGTCAGAGAGATAGTAGGGGCCTGGCTATGTAGGACACTGCAGGATATGGCAAGAGACTATTTGAAGTGAATGGGAAGTCACTGGAGGGGCTGATTAGTTGTCTATTTTTCAGCAAGACAGTATCAACGAGCCTTAGTTTATTTTACCTTTTTAAAAATGGTCTAATACATAACCCCTTTATCAAAGACTCTCAAGAAAAGTTGTGTTTTGGCATTCAGGATTTCGAATATTAAAAAACACTATAGTATATTTATTTTATATAACATCCCAAGAAAAGTGTGGTTTAGTATCTCACAACCCAACATATTATTATTTCTGTGATTCAACATGGGGTAAATAAAGACAAAGTCTATCAATAGTCTCAGTTTGGTTTTGCCACCAAATGAGTTTGCTCCAAACCTGCCAGAAATAAACAAATAAATTAATAAGAGAAGAAAAATACAGAAAAATATTTTTTTGTTTTCAGAGCTTTTTGGATTTCAAAGATACGGATACAGAATTGTAGGCCTGTGCCCGCAGATACAGGTTTTCCTGTGAGTCTAACATGCAATGGAGGGTCAATAAATACTCATTCACTTTCCTTTCTCTGTTACCACCACCACTTGTCTCTCAGTCACAACACCCAAGTTTGTCAAAATAAGTAAGAAGCACTCCTACCCAGGGTTTTTACTATTTTATTTGTTCCACTTTGCATCACAAAAGTCAGTTTCTTCCTCTCTCTAGGCTCTGTGGGCTTGAACATATTGTAGGTTTGTAGATCACAGAGCTTGTCAGGTTTATAGTATAATGGGGCCAACCGGGAATGCCACCGCCAACAAAATCCCACAAAGAGAACAAACCTTCCTAGAGTTTCTAGGTCAGAACCTACTCTAACAAAGTGAGCTATGAAAGTGCCTTTATATAGTAACTTGTTTAATTAAGATAACAGATGTTACTATTACACAAGTCCTAGTGAGCCACTATTTAATTGGACACTCATTCACATGGCTTGTGACTGGTAAAAACCAGTTCAAACAACCATTTCCCTTGTATGAGCTTTTTTCTCCCTACAATTAAATTGAATAAACAATGCACCCAGTGAATATTCATTTAATAGAGACAGTTTTAATGGCACAGGAGTTTAATATGAGCAATAACGTTAGAATAGAATAATTTCCTGGCTTAAAAGGCAAGTTTAATTCTCTGTTTTATCTACCAGGCACTAAGTTAGGCTGACAATCAGCTGTGTAGGAAAAATTATACAGAAAACCCTCACTTGGGTGTTGTTAGATGTCTGGTACCTATAATGGAAGAGATAGGGATCTGGCTGTAGCTTTTATACTCAGATTTTAATACAATCTGGGAAGAGGGTTAATTGACAACTTGCCATTCATGTCCGTATGACAGAGCAAACGAAGACAAAAAGAAAAACAAAAAACCAAAAAATAACAAGAGTAGATTGGTACAATCTCTAGGGAAGAGAAAATACAGAGTTTCTACTATTAACCATTCACGGTAAAATAAAAAGAACACTGTACTATTTTCTTATTTTTATTTTTATTTTTTGAGAAAGAGTCTTGCTCTGTTGCCCAGGCTGGAGTGCAGTGGTGCAATCTCGGCTCACTGCAAACTTCACCTTGCAGGTTCACACCATTCTCCTGCCTTAGCCTCCCAGGTAGCTGGGACTACAGGTGCCCACTACCAAGCCCTGCTAATTTTTTTTTTTTTTTTTTAAAGTAGAAATGGGGTTTCACCATCTTAGCCAGGATGGTCTCAATCTCCTGACATCATGATCCACCCACCTCGGCCTCCCAAAGTGCTGGGATTATAGGCATGAGCCACCGTGCCCGGCCAGAACACTGTACTATTATAGATGTGAGGAAAGCTTCTTGTCTAGACTTCCACAGGTAGTCTGAGGGATTTCAAACCTTCTTCTTCTGAAATGATCATTGGTAACATAAAGGGACAGAGCTAGGTCTAGACCTACACGCACCATTGCCTACAGGGGGCAGGTAGGTCATAAAAATGAATGAAGCTGGCAAGAAGGTTTTCATGACATGCTTTGCCTGTACTTGAAAACACAAGAAAATTTGTTATGGGGCATAAGAAAACATACTCTTTTCCTGTATTTTCTTGAAGTGTGTGGTTTTTTTGACTACATTTTCTTATTTTCACTTTTTGATAGAGAAACAGACACAAAAAATATTTTATGTTTACTGTAAGAAAAACTACAATGTGAGAAAAATGATAAGCAGCAACTGACACCACATCTTAATGTGGGATACAAGGATTGTATGGCTAACTGAAGATTTCATGTTTTTGCTAAAAGGATAACTCTTCTTAGCTCTGGATAAGTATTGCCATACAGAAATGCAGGCTGGCCGGGGGCAGTGGCTCATACCTGTAATCCCAGCACTTTGGGAGGACAAGGTGGGAGGATTGCTTGAGCCCGGGAGTTTGAGACCAGCCTGGGCAACAAAGGGAGACCTCACTGCTACAAAAAGTTAAGAAATTAGCTGGGCATGGTGGTGTGCACTTGTGGTCCCAGCTACATGGGGGCTAAGAAGGGAGGATTGTTTGAACCCAGGAGTTTGGGATTGCAGTGAGCCATGTCCACGCCACTGTACTCCAGCCTGGGCAACATAGTGAGACTCTGTCTCCAAAAAAAAAAAAAAAAAAAAAAAAAAAGAGCAAGCTGTCTGTTGCAGATCCTTCAGTTTTTGAAGAGATGTCCGAAGTCTGGATTACAGGACATGTGCCAAATTATAAATGTTGGAACCTAATTTTAAAAAATTAAACGTGGAGCTAGCTAATATACTGTGCTTGCCAAAGAAAGCTCATTTCAGTGAATCCTTGGTTGGATAATTTTTGGAACCTTCTGGTGGGGTTCTAAATACTCTTCTTGCTAGAAAGCTTTATTGCTTTACAGTGAGACATAATGTTAAATGAGCATATACATGTCAATAGTTAGTTAAGAGACGTGTCATAAATCATCTAACCTCAGTTTTACCATAAATGTAAAACAAAAGTACTGGGGAAACCAATAAATCCCATGGCTTGGAAAGCCATGCATGACAGAATGTTCAGGAGGGATTTTCCAAAGCATCCCCTTGCCTGAGATTCTTATATATCATACACTCCTATTCACCCTCCTTTCTCCCCTTACCTCTCCCCCATCCCCACTTCCTCTGACAATCGGTGTGCAATGAACCATTTTCAACAATGCAGATATGTTGCATCCCCCAGGGATGGCTGAAAAACAGAGTTTTCAACTGGTAGTTGAAATCCACCCATCTGTTTATCTCTAAAGTTTCATTTAGCCCTAAAATCCTAATAATCAGAGATTATATTAGTTACAGGAAAAGATATACATCCTTGAAAGAAGATGAGACTCTCTGGACACTACTCTTACCTAACATGACATGCATCTATAAGTTGTGCAGAACATTTCTGCATTAAAATCTTCTATCTCACTTTTGAAAACTTCCAAATGAATTTGAATGCATAACTACATTGTGATGTATATATAATGGGTTCTATTTTTCTAGCCCTCATTTTTTTAGGTTTGACACAAGTCTATCCTCTAGGCAATGGGTATGTACTAAGTTATGCTAATTAAAGTGTCCTTTTTTCACGCAATTCAAGGCAGAGAAAAGACACTGACTCTCTTGCATTAAAAGTCATAGGGACTAGGCGAAGAGGTGGTTTTATTGATCCGATACAGAAGTTTTTTCATTTTCTTCAGATATGCTTTCCTCCTTTCCTCCCTGTCCCCTCCCTCCCTTCTTTCCTTCCTCAAATGAAGTTATTGACAATCTTTGACAAAAGGTAAGGAAGAGTGGATAAAGGCGGAGATGGGGAGGTGCCCAGACATTTTTAAGAGACAGAGGGTGGAAAAGGAGAAAGGGAATTCATAAAACGGAGAGTCCCCAAGGCAAAAAATGGGGATACTGTCTAGGTCATATTCCCTGAGTCCGCTTTTTGAAGAGGGGATCGGAAAAAGGAAATGAGGCAGAGGAATCACACTGCGTTCCCTTGCCAAGAAAGAATCAATTACAACTTATGCTTTGAACATCATGAGAAATTCGGACAGATTCCTCTGGGCATCCTGTTGAAGACTAATTGGCTAACATAAGACTTTTTTTTTTTTTTTTTATAAATAATGAGTAGTTCTAAATGTTTCTTTCCATGATAAGGGTGCCATACAGTCATCTCTTATAATTATATGAGAGAGTACTCTACCCAGATTCCCCTCCTTCAGGCCAATGCATTCTACCTCCAACAACTCTGCCCAAGGATATGGGGCAGCTTAAAGCTGTATCGCTCATTAAATTACCCCCTGAAATGGGGAACTGCCTCCACTAAGCTTATACCCCTTATAGGTGATGATCTGAGGCCCATGACTGGCTCATCAGGGATTTAAAGACCACATTCCCTTGCCTCAAGGTAAGACCACTCTGAAGGGCTATCTGAGCTCCAGAGCTCTCAGTGGGACTGGCTGAAGCCCCAGTTGCAACCAAACTGCAGGGCAGTTTCTCTCTCTGTTCAATTCTGCCTTTCTCACTTCCCTGCAGGTGTATCCTCAGAGACACTCCCGTGTAAACCTTCTGTATGCAACCTGTCATCTGAGTTTGTTACAGGACACCCAGTCTACGGCAGTAGCAGTAGCCTTAGACAAGGTTCTGGTAAAGTTCAAGAGAGCATTCATATTATTTTTTACTTCAGTTGCCTCAAATATTTGTTAAATAAAGACAGAGGCTATCATTTGAAATTGAAATTATTCCTGTTAGTTTTGTTACATTTTGCTTTGCTGTTATTTTGGTAGGTGTTTAATAGAGTCTAGTATTCAAGGAGAGCAAAATGTGTGACATATTAAAAAATAAATACAAAATGGTCCTATGGAGTAGCAGAAATAATAAAAGTTTCACTACCAACATCATGGGGCTCAACTTTGCATGATGGTCAGAACGGAAATGAATGCAGTCACATGGAGGAGAAGCCAGTTCAGGAGTTCTTAGACTACATGCTGCTCTTAGCTTTAAAATTCTACTACTTAGATTTATGTTTTAACTCTGTGCTATTGTGCTCCTGAGAATGAAATGGAAAAAAAAAAATCTATGCTCTAGTTATCTCAAAATGTTGCTGTTAATGTAAAATTTAATAAAGGAGGTGTTATATTTATCTTGGTATTTGAGGGTGTGGAACAAAAACCAAACCAAACAAAGCAACACCAAAAGAAAAAAAAAAACCCCAAAAAACAAAATTCATTTTTTCTCTGAACCATGTCCTTGGCTTGTGACTATGTTTGTTTGAGTGATACAGGTAAAGGTTATTAGAGCTACCGAGGAAAAATTCATCAGTGGATTTTTATTTTATTTTTTACTATGGAACTACAATTCCATTATTATATAATCACATATACAAGTACAAACACCTGTAGGCAAAGTGCATCATATGGGTATCTGTTCCCAGCATCGCAAACACTTCCAAATCAATTGCTAGGGAACTGTTTTTGTGGCCATTATAAATATTACCAGCCGAGGGGGGCAGATCACCAGGTCAGGAGTTTGAGACCAACCTGGCTAACATGTGAAACCCCATCTGTACTATAAACACAAAAATTAGCTGGGTGTGGTGGCATGTGCCTCTAATCCCAGCTACTGGGGAGGCTGAGGCAGGAGAATTGCTTGAACCAGGGAGTCGGAGGTTGCAGTGAGCCGAGATTGCACTACTGCACTCCAGCCTGATAACAGAACAAGACTCCATCTCAAAAAAAAAAAAAAAAAAAAAAATATATATATATATATATATATATATATAAAACCTAGGAGTCTAAAAATAAACAATGTAACAATCTAAATAACATCTGCATCTCTATAACCAAGTATTCACTAATCCACATAAAACACTGGATGTTAAATCAAGAACGAAGATGGTGCAATTGCTAAGAACTTGCTGAGTGTTCCTTCTCATTTGACTGTGCTCTCACTCTTTGCTTCTTCCACACTTGAGGGAACTAGAAGCAAAGCCCTGTTCTCCCTGGGCTAATTGTAGGCTTGAGTTGTTCATGCCATTATCCTATATTGGGATAGCTGGTTTGCTTTTGATTTAGCTATTCAGTTTTAGGTCTAACAGCCTGTGGAAAAATATGTCAGGAAAAACTTGAGACTCCCTGGAGCTTTTACCAAGCCTTCTTCATCGTTGACTCTGTGGAGAGGAATCAGCTGTGAGCTAAATGATTCTCCTATTTGCTGATTGTCCCATGGCACTTGCATCTTTGTACCACCCTAAAGGTAGCATTCTGACGTTTGCCCTCATGATTCTCTTTGCCCTACTGTATAGTATACACCTCGTCTAGATTGAGGACACACAATAGTTGCACTCCCTATTCTTGCCAGCAATTATAATCTTGCATTTTCTTCTAATCCGTCCTTATACAATCATGGTTGTGAAAATTAATCATGGAATTCCTAAAGTAAATAAAGCCTTATATCCACTTAGAGGAAAGCTTTCCGAAGTTTTTGCTCCCTGAAACCCTAGTCCCTTGAAGTATTCTGTGCAGTAAAATTGATTTCTAGATAAATTTGGGAACCACGCTTCTTAAAGATTCTCAATGTAATTAACATATTAAGGATTCTGAGAGAGTCTGCAATACAAAATGTTTAAATTGTACTTCTTATACTTATTTGATTATAGAACACCACTTTATACCCTATACATTACCTCCCACCCCATCTCAAGAACTAGTGTTGGGAAATATTGATGTAGTATTTACAATTGTACCCTAACATCAAGCTTCACCATTAAAAAGCTCTATAGTTGGCCCTACCTCACAGAAGTTAATTCACTAAGGTGTCCTTCATCACCACGTAATTTGCCAAATGTATGAAAATTATAAGGCACATCTGTGAAATCTTGTATCTACTGTAGTAATTGTGTCTCATGAGGAAGATTTTGCTAAGATTTTACTATTGGACAAATCAATCGTTTTTAATCTTATAAACACTATGGCCGTAACTAATTATGTTTCTTTCTTTGATTGGGAAGCAAGACAGACACAACCAGACCTGTGAATTATACTGAAAGTATTTCTATATGCTAATTTTATTGCTGCCATTGTAATTTTTCTACTGACAATTCTCCATTATTCCAACTCACTAAATTACTTTTATCGTTTCTATTGCTTTTATTTTTGAAGAAGAAGTCTCTAGTCCTCGTGAAATGAGGCTGTAAGTTCACTGATTTCTTTCTTCATTTATTGAACACATATTGACTAAAGCCCTAAGTTGTATTCCAGGGCTAGTGCTGGATAAATAGTGGTGAATGAAACCAGGTAGATCCTGTCCTCACACAGTTTACAGGCCAGTTTAGGAAGGCAGATAACAGTAAAGTCGGTGAAAATGTAAATATGGAATTACAAATTCAGAAAAATGCAAAGAAGAAATTGAAGAGGAAAGGAGGCACTGATGTTATAGTGAGAAATGTGGTATACATGGCCTCAGACCTGCTGGCACTTACAGTCAGGGAAAGGGAGTTAAAGAAGGAATTAAAGATGTAAGGGAGGGGAAATGAAACAAAACACAAAAATAATACAACAAGGAGCCAGATCATGCCATGCCTTGTAGGTTGTGTTCAACAGCTTAGCTTCTATCTTAAGCATTTGTGATGAGATTTGATTTCCATTTTGTGAGAGACCATTCTGGCTACAGCACAGAGAACAGATTGGAAGGGAATGAGTATAGAAGCAGAGCAACGAGTTGGGGCTACTGCAACAATCTGGGCAAGAAATGAGGGTGGTTGGGCCAGGGCACCAGCAATGCACACAGAAAGAAGGAGATAGATTATATTCTTTGGAAGTAGAGTTTTTAAAATTTATTAATGCATAGGATATATGGGGTGATGAAACAGAAATTAGCAGTGATTTCCAGGTTTCAGGCTCAAGCAATCAGAGAGATATGGTGTATAACTGACTAAGGTTCAGGGTGGAGATTGGTGGCAGGAGTGAGTTCCTTCTGAGGGATGTTAAGCCTACATTGCTCAGGGGAGAATCCTGTACTGAAGACACACATTCGAGGGTTGTCAGTACACACATGTTGTTTACAGCCATGGGAGGGGAGGAGATTGCCTAGAGAGAAAGGGAAAGTAGACAGAGCAAAGGAGGCAAAGTGGATGAGGAAGATGCAGATGTGCTGGAAGGAATAATCCAATAGGAAGAGGAGAAGAGGGAGAGTTTGATGATGTAGAGAAAGAGCAGGAATGACTGAAGGAGTGAAAGTCCTTGAGAAAAAGAGAAAGGATAATAGTAATTTTAAATTGCACTATTTTCCTCTGAGTTGGAACACATTGCATTCACCTGAAAAACATCTTTCTTGGTATTAAGAGCAGTCAGCCTCATTTTTTCTGTAACAATTTTATGCATCCTTTGGAACAAACCACCTTTTTTGGAATAAAACTCTTTAGAGCAAATCAGTATGTGGGAAAGTCAATGCGTGTGGAAGCAACTGAAAATATAAAAAGCTCAATTCAAATGTTATTTCTATCACATTGACCATTAAACATAGTCCAGGCCTCCCTTTTCCTCAAGTGCACAATCACTTCCATGACCACACTTTTAGAAGATGACTGTGACTCTCATTTTATTGAGACTGAGGTCAAAGTTATGTCATACTAAATTCCTCAACTCCCTCTTTCACCCTGAACTTCTCTGAGACTTTACTCATCCTCTCTTCCTACCCACAGAGAAGACAGGTTCCTCCTCATTTCCCACAATAATTGATTTCTAGTCCATTCTCCTGCTCTCTCCTTGAGAATCATCTCCCCTCCCTTATATCTTTAACTCCTTCTTCGACACAGTGTGATTTCCCTCAGGTTATAAATATTCCCCAATCTCCTCCATCCTCATGAGATTCTTGCCACAAATATGTCACTCTTTTGCAGTATATGTAAGTTTCCATTTCCTTACTTAACACCTGCAAAAAGATCCACTGCATCTGGCTGCTTACCATCCAGCCAGTACAGCTTTTGCACTTATCAAAAGTATTTATTTCAAGGTCACTTGTGAATTCATTGTCACCAAATATGTATCATTGGTAGTCTCATCCTGAATGACTTTGTGGCCACACCCAACATTGTTGACCACTGTCCCTTCATGATACCTAGAATTTCACAGCAGCCCTATTTTGTGGTTATCTGTTTAGCTTTCTGAAATTTTTTTTCTGTTTCTTTTTCTCTTTCAGGCATACTCTGCATAAACCAGAAGAGTCTGTCCACAGCCCTTTTGCTTTTCCCTTTTCTCTCAATGAACCTCGCACACCCTTATTACTTCAAAGGTAACAATCTGGAAAGTCTTGTTTCTCCACCTGATCTGTCCCAGGGACTTTAAACTGGCATGGCCAACTCTGAGTTGCATATGCCCACAAGTAGTGGTATTCTGCAAATGTTTAACACAGTGGCTCTGGAAAAAATGCCCTCAAAGTGGGCCTATTTCCATGGTGTAAATACTCTCCTGATGGCCAATGTCAAGCTACGAATGTGAACTATCACTGAACAGGGAGCTGGAAACGGATGTGCAGAATCCACTCTTTTGAGCCCTTGCTAGTGGGCTTCAGCACAACAGTGCATAAGCCTTTCAAATTCAACAAACCAACACTGAACTCATCACCTATCTAACGTGGGTAGGCTACTTCCAGAGATTACAAATAGGCATTAAGAAACCATTTTTTCCTTATGGTTGAAGGATTCGGTCCCATCTTTGTTTTAGATTTAGCAATTTGGGTAAGTGATCTTGCTTGGAGGAATACATTCCATCAAATAACGCATCTTACACAGAGCTGCTTTCAGCCTTGTTGACTTACTATAATTGATCACTTTTAGGGGCATGGAAGGTTAAAAAATTTATCCTAATGTCATCAATTATTTGTTTTCTTTTAAATTTTAAACTCCTGTTCCATGATATAATCATGTTGTTTCATGTG
Source organism: Theropithecus gelada (assembly GCF_003255815.1). Taxonomy (NCBI): domain Eukaryota; kingdom Metazoa; phylum Chordata; class Mammalia; order Primates; family Cercopithecidae; genus Theropithecus; species Theropithecus gelada. The sequence goes on from NC_037669.1 coordinate 61,949,276, forward strand.
GGAAGAACAGTTGAATTACAAAATATTACTTATCCTAGGGAGAGCTGTAGGAGGAATGGTGTACATTAATACCCACGCCCATACCACCCCCCCCCCAACACCCACACACACCTACCCTATTTAATGGAGTCTTTTACCCACCACCTGGATTTCTCATCAGGCAATCTATAATTCTACTATATGTACCCTCTAGGTACCATATGTTGTAATTATATAGAAAGCCAAGTGTTGCTCTAATTAGATCATTTGGCAAAAGGGATTTAGAAACATCATGATGGATATTTACTAGTAGAGATCTAATTAACTCTGGAATATCTGTGATTGAAATATGAAGAGAAAATTCTTTAACGGAAATATAGGGGTCGAACTTAGTATATGATCCCAGACCTTCAATATTTACATGGCATCAATACATCTAAGCAGTCTAGCAGATTTTATTTCTAGAGATGACAAAGTTAGGAGGAACCCAAATTATCTGCCTTGTCTCTACTGAGAAGGCACAAAGCACTGCCTGTCTGGTTCTAATATCCAGTCACATCACTTCAGTTCTAATTGCTCTTAATTACATGCCACTTTGGTTTGAATATTTTCATGATCACTTAACTCCATTTGATGATACAGAGCTATTTTCTCTGAACAAAGGCACGGCTGAGGTAGTTCAAGGACTTAATTTACCTCTTCTCCAAAGGGTTTAGATGTTTCTAACCCAGCCCTGAAGTCAGACCATCCTACCATCCTCCCCCTCAGGAAATGATAAAGCTATGGATCTGAACGCTGTCAATTTATTATTGAAAATATGAAATGAGTATCAGGAAAAGCTGCTATGCCAGTCCTATGCCAGGGAGGTAATGAAAGTTTTATCTCCCTTTTAAACCTTAGAGAGAGGCATCTAGTGCTTGTTCCTTCCTCAAGCAAACCTGGTAGACATGGATGCAATGAGTGAGACCTGGATTTGAATTCCAGACTTAACATTATCAAGCTTTGCAACCTTAGGTAAGGTAAATAAATTGCTTTCTTCCAGCCTTGGTTTCCTTATCTAAAAGATGGAGTCCCAATAATAGGACTGATCTCATAACATCTTTACGAGGATTAAAAGAAATTAAGCAGAGGGCATAGTAAAGACAAAAAACCAAAAAAAAAAAAAAAAAAGCGCTAGGTATTACTATTATTATTGACAGATGGGGGGTTGAAAGTGCTCATTTTTTAACAGAGATAAAAATGGCCACAAGATACCCATGAAATACAGGACTAGAGCCAAAGTAATAAGTAACCTAAACCCCTAAGGATCCCCAAAGCCTAAAATGTATTCATAAATACATAAGTGATATAACAGGAGATCAAAGTCTCATTTCTACTTAATGGCTAGAGATTCCCAAACTTCTTCACAGTTAAGCTGACTCACAGTGTTTCTGGCACTATTATTTTATATCCATTCATATTATTTTACAGTGTTAATAAACTCTAGTTAAACCTGTAGCTTCTTCCTGTTGATGTTTGTCCTTCCACCTCTTCCATCTAAATGCTGCAGATAGCAACTCCTCCACCGGGCTGGGTCCCTCTCTTACCCTCATTTCTTGTACATGACTTGCTGCATGTGCATGGGCTCCAGCATGGAGACTTCTCCCTTCCCTGTCTTCCGCTCTCTGTGGAGCATTTTCTTTCACAAAGGCTTAACTCACTTCCTGTTGGAAGCTGATTTTGGGAGACCCTGCCTGACCAAGAGTCTCTTCCCTGTCTGTTCCCTAAGCACTGCTACAGACTCTGTTTGGGCTATATTATGTTAATTTCTGCTTTGCTGGTGGTTTCTAAATTGTTTCATGTGTGTATACAGGGTCACAGTAGCTGAATTTTATAAAACTCTAGAAAGCAAGTCCTGTGATGGCTGTCTTCTCTTTCCTTCTTCAACTGAACTACACCGTTCATAAATATTTATCATCATAAACTTTAAACACCTGTATAAAATAGTCCATGCAAAACCATGGATCCTCAACCAAGGATGGAGATTTCCCATTACTTCAATTTTTTATTGGTTGTTCAGAAATACAGGGAAGATAACCAGGTATCTACTTTTCTCTCCACTGCCACCATCCCTCACCCTCTATGTCTTCACATTTAAAGCTCCCCTGGGCTCTGATTTCTCCAGGGAGTTCAGATTTTGGGGGCATGAAAAGAAGTTCTTCCTGGCAAAAGCTGGGAGACACTGCTCTAGAGGGCAAAGTGAGATAATTTGGACCTCCAACCAAATTTACTTCCCCTTTGCTTTGCATAAGATGGACATGCTGGAAGTGACAATTTAATCAAAAGGGTAAGTCACAAAGAAAATAAAAGACACAGCAAACAAAAAACAAACAAAAAACCCAAGGTGTGGGAAGATCATGTTACTATGAAGATGTTTTAATACTCCACATTTCCAGAAATGTACCACGAGTTACACCAGAGTTTGGCAAACTTTTTCTGTAAAGGGCCAGAGAGTAAATATGTTAGGTTTTTTGATCTGGGTGGGATCAGTCAATTTTGCCCTTGCAGCATAAAAGCCCCAGCCACAGGCCATTTGTGAATGAATGAGTATGGCTGTGTCCTGTCCAGTAAAACTTTATTTGTGGGCACTGAAATTTGACATTTGCATAATTTTTATGTGTCACAAAATGATATTTTCTTTTGATTTATTTCTTGCCATTTAAAAATGTAAAATGTAAAATCATTTTCAGTTTGCCAACTGTACAGACACAGGTTGGAGGGTTGGATGTGGCCTGTGGACTGTAGTTTTTCAAGGCCTGGATAAGAGCATTTCAGGCAAGGAGAACAGCAGGTTCTCAGGCTTTGCAGCAAGAGGAAGAAGGCCATTTGAAGAAATGAGAGAAGGTCCATGTGCTCAAGAACTGAGGGTAAAGGTGAGTGAAGTGAGACAGCTGGTAGGATAGCAGGCAGGAGCCTGAGTAGCATACAGAGCCTTTCTGGTCATCTCATAAGACTTAGTGTCTATCCTGAAGTCAATGGGAAGCCACTGCTACATTATCATACCTGAGTGTGCATTAAAATCATATGGGAAACAAGTATTCTGATTCCTGGGTCCCATCTCAGAATTCCTGAGAAAGCATCTTTGAAGAAGGAGAGGAGGACTCTGCTTTCTAAAATATATCTCAGTTGATTTTGCTGCAGTCAGTCTGGCACTGAGCTACAGAACTAAGTTTGGGAACAACCACCGGATCTTTGCTCTGGGAATGGAGAAACACTGCCTTAGGGAGTCGAAGTGCTTTCCCAGGTGGGTGCATGGTAAGTCACGGCAGATACTACTTGAGTACAGACACTGAACTCAACCAATGGAGGACAGGCGATAACTGAAAAGGAAGTGTGAAGCTCCAAGACAAAATCATTCCCTCACTCTGTCTGTCTCCCAGTGAAATGCAAGCTTCTTGGTTTGCCATGCAATGCTTTTCTCAACTGGATTCTGCGAGATGCCCCAGTTTTATCTCCCCCTGCTCAAACCTTTCTCTCTACTTTCCTTTCAAATACATTTCTTTCCTGCTGCTCCTTGCACCTAAATATCCTACCACCACCTTTTCTCCAATCCCCTCCAAGAATCAGATGATTTGGGTTGGTTCATTCATTTCATACAAGAACATTAGTGCTTATTCTACTCTAGGTATAGCACAAGGAGCTGGGGAACCTGTATGCTCCAACACAAATCGCGCTTTTCATCATGGCCCTTTCAACCTCTTAGGGAAAATGAACATTAATTAAATAATCAGTAGCTGCAAATATAAAGTTTATAACTATGATAAGATAAAAAGTCTCTGTTAAATCATGGAAGAAATTGTTTTGTTCCTTTTCTATGACACATGTAGAACTTTGATTTAAATTCACTTATGTTGCCTGTTATGGGGAGGGGGGAATGGGGAGGGATGGTATTGGGAGTTATACCTGATGTAAATGACGAGTTGATGGGTGCTGACGAGTTGATGGGTGCAGCACACCAACATGGCACAAGTATACATATGTAACAAACCTGCACGTTGTGCACAGGTACCTAGAACTTAAAGTATAATAATAAAAAAGAAAAAAAAAAAAGAATGAGTTCATGTCCTTTGCAAGGACATGGATGAAGCTGGAAACCATCATTCTCAGCAAACTAACATAGGAACAGAAAACTAAACACCACATGTTCTCATTTCTAAGTGGGAGTTGAACAATAAGAACACATGGACACAGGGAGGGGAACATCACACACCAGGGGCTGTCAGGGGTTGCGGGGCTAGGGGAGGGATAGCATTAGGAGAAATACCTAATGTAGATGACGGGTTGATGGGTGCAGCAAACCACCATGGCATGTGTATACCTATGTAACAAACCTGTACATTCTGTACATGTATCCCAGAACTTAAAGTATAATAAAAAAAAATTGGTCGTTTAATGTAAAAAAAAAAAAAAAAAAACTAGTTTATGTTGATAATCTCAAATACATCTTATACCAGGGAGAAACATGACAGATATTCATTAAACTGAATTTCTCAAAGGTGTGATGTGGTAAGTTTCATCTTGTAGAAGATTTGGGTGAGGGCTGGTTCCAATGAAATCATTTAAGAGGTTGGTTGAACCGCTGTAAAATTTACACAAGAGACAACGAGGGCTGAAAACCAGGGGAGTGGCAAAAGACTTACTTGCAAGGAGGGGACTAATATGGGAGACACTTCGAAAGATTTTTTTTTTTGAAAATCAAGTGTTACCTTTAGGTTGGACACTTTTTAAAAAGTAGTTTCATATACAAATTCCATTATATATTTTGAGTTGTATAACCACATGTATGTCTTGTGGTATTACTATGCCACAAGACTAGAACAAAGGGTCAGACCCATCTCAGGTAGTCACTGGAGTTAGTCATCATTTTAACCCTGGCCATAAAATAACATGACACACTATACCAACATAGAAAAGGCTTGTGGCTGAGGGTAACTTTATGGGGTCTCCCAGAGGACTGGGCCTGTGGATTCTGACAAACATTTTTAAAACGCAGATCTCCCTAAACACTTTTGCAACTGCACTTCAGGAGAGCTTAACACCATAACTGTTTTATCCATGGCTCTAGGAGAGAAAAACTGAAGTAATGGAAAGAAGTTCTAGGTCTGAATTTGAAGAGCAGTATAAGCTCTCTTTCGTAACTGCATATGCAAAATTAAAATGATAGTACTACCAATAAGCAGGGCAACAGATTCCAACTAGAGCAATGATGCTCATGTTGCTTTGATGTTGTTTTGCCTCCAAGGCAGGATTTCCATTATTATGGAGATGAACTGCCTCTAATTATTGCAATAACATAATTGTTCCCCAGGGCAGAATTCCTAATAACAGAGCTGTATAGCTCTGCAGCAACTGTAAGAGATATCCTGAGGGCAGGTTTCTCATTAAGAGCACGCATATAGACACTGCCTCCAGAAGAGAAACAGAATGCCTGAAGCAATAAACTTTCCTTTCCACACTAGGATTCCACAGGCCTTCTGGGCAAATACCTGCCATCACATTTGATTTGCCTCCCAGACTGCCAGTGTTGTCTTCTGACCTGGGTTTCACACCTTGTATGCAACACAGTTGTGCAGCCCTGCACTGGGATTTCCTTCCATGTCTTACATGAATTTCAACTCTTCCAAAAACCTTTGGGAAGAGAGGCAAATTAGGGTTATGATCCAATTTCACTTTGGAGGCAGACATCAGTGTCTATAAACAAGACACATGAGCATGAATTTCATTCTTATTTCAGTTGGATATTTTCTTTTCTTTTTTTTTTTTTTTGAGACGGAGTCTTGCTCTGTCGCCCAGACTGGAGTGCAGTGGCGCGATATCGGCTCACTGCAAGCTCCGCCTCCCGGGTTCACGCCATTCTCCTGCCTCAGCCTTCCAAGTAGCTGGGACTACAGGCGCTCGCCACCATGCCCGGCTAATTTTTTTTGTAGTTTTTAGTAGAGACGGGGTTTCACCGTGTTAGCCAGGATGGTCTCCATATCCTGACCTCGTGATCCACCCGCGTTGGCCTCCCAAAGTGCCGGGATTATAGGCGTGAGCCACCACGCCCGGCCGACTCAGCTGGATATTTTCACAGAATGCTAGACTTGATCTGATTACACTATGAGGGTGAGTCAGACCTAAACATGTATTTCGTTCTGGCAAGATATGCCTAAGAATATGGATGTTTATACAATTTTATTGTGTCTTCAAAACTAGTCCACAGTGGCCTAAAAGTACTCTGCCTAAGATAATGTTAAGGTTCCTAAATCCAGCAGTCATGCTTGCACCATTATTTTTTGGAAGGTCTTGGAAGCACCAAGTGCTTACTCCTTGTTGCACCTTTCTTCTCCTTTGGCTTCTGTTTGTTACTTTCTGCTAGATGTTCTCCCACCTCTTTGAGTCTCCTCCTTTACACCTCCCAGCAGGTGTGGCTTCTGCTCATTCTTTGAATGTGTCTGTTCCTCAGGGTACCTTCCTTTGAACCATAGATGTTCTCATTCTATAGAACTCTCTCTGGATGAACGTATGCACTCCATGGCTTCTTATCTACTGATGATGTCTTATCTATGGATCTTTATCTCTACTCTTCAACTCAGATCTGTACTTCCAGTTTCCTATGGGACACTCATATAGCGCTTATTCTATGCCAGGCAGTGTTCTAGTGTTAAAGAATGGAACAAAACATACACAGAAGGCCCAATAAAAAAGGCCTTTCAAAATGGAAGGAGGCAGAAGAGGAGGTCAGAGTGATGGGATGGGGGAAGAACTTGCCTTTACTAGTGTGAAAGAAAATAGAATCTCGGGACTCCAAACTCACTATGCCGAAGAAAAAGTTAAGCTTGGGAACTGAGTCACGCAATACTGCTTTCCTTTTGTTCCCAGGCCGATAGGTGTAATTTCACAACCCTGTATCATAGTCTCACCCATAAGCCAGGTTCCCACAATGATAGAAGGCCGCATATCTCCCCAGACGGCCTGCATCATAAATGAAATTCCTTGTGAGCCCCTAAATCTTTCAGGATACACATCCCTGTATAAACTAGCCCTAAAACCAAATTCCATTGAATCTCACCCTGACAATGTCAATTACCAGCTTATCTTCCCAGGGAGAGGAAAAGGACAAAATCAGAAATTATCCCTTGGCTGACCCTGCGACGAATGCATAATGGCCTTTTTCCTTGATGCTCTCTTTTCACATGTAAAATGCACATTTACTGAGGCTGATCACAGCCTCATAAGAATGTAAGCAACTGCTTCCTTTTTTTCCTCTCTTGCTTGTTCTTTCCCTTTTAAATATTGAAAAATCCTCAAACCCCTTTTGGGAGAGCACCAGTAACAGACACTCCTGTGATATATGTATTTCTCAGCCATGACCTCAATCCTGGCTAAATAAACCTCTACTGATTGAGACCTGCCTCCCTCACTTTTTCATTAAGCTTTGAAGATGGAGCAAAGGGACCATGAGCCAAGGAATGGAGGTGACCTGTAGAAGCTGGAAACAGATTCTCCCCTAGAGCCTCCAGAATGAATGTATCTGCTGAAAGCTTGATTTTAGACCAATGACGCCCATATCAGAATTTTTACCTCCAGAACTACAAGAATATAAATTTGTACTTTTTTATTTTTTATTTATTTATTTTTTGAGACGGAGTCTGGCTCTGTCGCTCAGGCTGGAGTGCAGTGGTGCAATCTTGGCTCACTGCAAGCTCCACCTCCTGGGTTCATGCCATTCTCCTGCCTCAGCCTCCCGAGTAGCTGGGACTACAGGTGCCCACCACCACACCCGGCTAATTTTTTGTACTTTTAGTAAAGACGGGATTTCTCTGGGTTAGCCAGGATGGTCTCGATCTCCTGATCTCATGATCCGCCTGCTTCAGTCTCCCGAAGTGCTGGGATTACAGGCGTGACTGGCCTAAATTTGTACTGTTTAGCCACACACACACACACACACACACACACACAGAGGCACATGCAGCACAAATTTCTATTCTCATGGAATTTACAATCCAATGGGTGGAGGGTGGAGAAGATTGACAATAAAGTTAAAAAGTGGGCAAGGTATGGTGGCTTCTGCCTGTAATCCTAGCAGTTTGGGAGGCTGAGACAGGAGGTTTGCTTGAGGCCAGGAATTGAAGACCAGCCTGGGCAATATAACAAGACTCTGTCTCTACAAATAATAATAATAAAAAAAATTAGCTGGGCATGGTGGCATGTGACTGTGATCCTAGCTTCTCAGGGGGCTGAGGTGGGAGGATCGCTTGAGCCTAGGAGTTCAAGGCTGTAGTGAGCTATAATCTCATCACTGCTGTCCAGCCTGGGCAACGGAGCAAGACCTTGTCTCTAAAAAATAATAAATAAATACATAAGCAATTAAAAGTTAATACATAGTATGTGGGATGGTGACAAATACTATAAAATATATAAATTAGGAAAAGAAGGTGAGGGTTTTACAATTTTAAGTATGTTACTGGGAAAAGGTGTCTGTGAGCAGGTGACATTTGAATGGGAATCCCCATTTGAACGACGTCACCACTTGCAGGCACCTCACGTTCAACATGCTAATAATAACCTCTTTATTTGCCCCTTCCTCGTCTTGCTCCTTCTCTGTTTACTACTATGGCAAATGGCACTGCCATTCACCAGCTCCTCAATGTGGGATCCTAGGAGTCATTTCCTTTTTTTCCTCCTCCTTTTTTCAATCCTTCTACTTACTAGGTCACTAAGTGTTTTCAATTCTACCCTTTAATAGCCTGTGTATCACCCTTCTCTCTTTCACTCTCAGAAGACTGACGTGATCCACATGTTATGATTTTCTTCCTAGACTACCAGCTGGAATTGCCCTCTCTGCATCCTCAACTTTGCCCTACCCTGATTCCTTCTGCATGTTACAGGCACAGTAATCTTTCTGTAGCACGCATATGACTGTGCACTCCCTTGCATAAAATCCTTCAATTCTGTCCATGGTCTTCTGATTCAAGTCTAAACTCTACAGACATAAAACACAAGGCCTCCACAATCTATTGCTGCCCTACATTTTCCAGTACTCCTTCTCAATATATCACCTTTATAACATATGCCTCAGGATTGTTGAAAAATTTATATTGATATTGTGCTACTGGGCCTCTGCGCTAGTCTATGAGCACCTTGAGGGCTAGGTTCATGTCTCCTTTTTTTTTCTCTCTCTAGTGCCAAGCAAAGGTAAATACCCAGTGAGTGCTGCATCCATGGAATGAGACTGGAATTGGCTAGATTCACAAAACAGAGTCATGCTGCTGTTCTAAACCCATGCCTGCAACATGCAGGCTGTAGGTCTGAGATTCTTTTTGGAAAAATTCAGTGGCATACCTATATCTGCTTACTATCCATATGCTTGACATAATGTATTAGTCTAATGTTTAAAAGCATGGAGGGAAATTCTTAAGCATAAGAATAAGAAGCCTTTATTTACACAACATTAACAAGAGTAACAGTTTACTCATTTATTTGGCTTCGGTGAAAACTAAAATATTTTGTCTCAGTGGGTTTTCCAGACAACTAAACTTTCTTGTCTAAGCACCACATTAAATTTTAAAAATAAACATTGGCAGGGAGTGGTCTTTCTATGATATATCATTCACTTGCTTGCCTTAATCCAAACTCACTGAAGATCATTTTTTTCTCTTTAGTATAACAGTAATAATCATCAACCTTTTCTGTGGAGATAAATAAAGCTACTTTTTTCCCTTATTAAAACTGCTTGGAAATGACCAAAACAGTGAGAGGATGCCAAACAATGCTGTCTGAAGAAATCAGATACAAGGGGGACATTTGGGCTTAGAAAAGAATTAAAAGAAAACATAGGGTAGCCTCCCAGTATGGAAAGGGAAGTGAGAGGTGGTGGAGAATAATTTGTCTGTAAAATTCCATAAAGTCAAACCAAAAACGAGTGGAAGTTGCAAGGACATAATCTTCTAACAATTAGTAAGGTCTCCATCATTATTAGTAACCAGGGAAGGATGTGGGCCCAGCCATTGTGGGGATCCCTGCCCTGGCATGGAAGATGGGTTCTGTGATTACGGTGGGAATTCGGCATCAGCGTCTGCGCAGCGTCCATTCCCTCTTCTTCTGGTGATAGCAGCTTGATTTCTTTGGGAAAACCCCTATCCCATTCTCAGTCCACATGGCTTGAGGCAGGCTTTCCCATGTGGCTCTTAGGACAAGCACATGACTCACGTCTGCCTGATCAGTGGATCAGATCCTCCTTGAGTGTGACTGGTCCAGAGAAGGACACTGACCAAAGCAAGCTTATTTGATTCTATTCAGGAACTCTTGGGATACATTGGAAAAGAGGGTGAGTACGTGGCTCCAGTGGTCACCCTACTAGCAGGAGAGGAGAGCTTTTTGGAAAAGAAGCCAACACGGCCAAAGGTGCAGGTAAGACAGGAAGACAGTGAGACAGAGTCCTGATTATACTGTGTGAGCACCTGAGCCCTGTCATACCTGCAGTTGCAATTCATCTTGGATCTTCTCAAATACATGAGCCAATGAATTCTCTTTTGTCCTTAAGCCAGTTTTGAGTTGGGTTTCTCTTACTTGCAACCAAAAGCATCCAGCCTGGTTGATACAATGTTTGTATAGCTCCTTATAATTCTAGGATTCTAGGTTTTTTATTAATGATTCTACTATTTCTGTATTTTAATGTTTTTGTTTTTAATAGGTCAACTTCAGTCTTACCTGCCTCAAAGTACCCTCCATCTAAAAACTAAAAGTAAATAAAATAATCAACCTTATTCAATTGGTAGGCTTAATTCCTCAATTCATCCAAATGATTCCACCTGCATTCATGGTGACTAGAGATCTCGCCCGAGGACTAAAGCTCTTGAGCTGTGTGACAGGTCTTCCCTGTTTTAAATGCCTGATATTGCCTACACTGATTGCTGGAGATATATATAAGACAATAAGAAATGTTTTACGTTTACGGATATTCTGCCTACCCAAGAAGAATGCCATAAAATTACTTGAATTTTCAATCTTTCGTTTAGATGCTTGGATTAACATAGATAAGGCTAGTGTGAATATGCTGCATATTTCCAAAAGAATGGGAAGCCAAAACAAGAACACATTTGAATATTTGAAACACATTTTTAAGATAACGAACATGTTAACGTTAAACCAGTGTTTCTGAATCTATATCCACTTAGCTAACTACAATATCACCATAAGGTTAGATGAGACAAAACCTCTTTAATTTTTACAATGTTGCTTCTAATACCACTACTGTAAACTCACTTGTAGGCAGTTGATTTATTAAAATTGAAATTAAATGTCAATAAGTAAGAGTTTAGCAAAGTCTTTCAAAACATAGAATCTAGGCAGAACATTAATAAAAGGGTGCTTGATCATAAAGTGTTGTTTCACTGTGTTATGCCAGTATTTTTTACTTAAGGGATTAATAACCTTTTTAATCAAAGGTTAAAGACTTGCCTTGTGATTCCTAAGATTCTACATCTCAAAAGAGAATTAAGGCTAATGAGGCAGTGCATTAGAAATTATTACTCAATGCTGTATAGTCAAAGAATTTTGTACTTCATGTTGGTCTACCAGGTCAATCCTTTCCTAAAATAGGGGTTCTAAAATTTTTTACTCATCAGTTTCATCTACAATTGCTTTTGCTCACTCATCCACTTCATTTTCCCTCTTCTCTATTGGAAAGAAATGAGAAAAATGGCAGAATCTCTTCTCTGCCAATGAGAAAACAATCGTAGAATCTTTCTCATTGTTCACCCACTTCAGAAATTAAGAAATGTTTCACTTGCTGTGTTTTTCTCCGAAGTTAAAAACCAGTGGCTCATGAAGTAAACTTGGTCTATAAGCACAGTTTGTATTGTACATCCATCAAAATAAAAATTAGTTGCTGACATTTAAAAGTTGGAAGCTCAAACAAACGTCTAGATTTCTAGTTTCTTTTGAAGAACAAGAAGATGAGGAGGTACCTGACCTGTGTCTCTGTATGGCTGAGCGGCAGGTGTCTCCCTTGGATGGGGCACACACTGAAGTCCCCAGCATTCCCCTATGCTACACCTGGCCAGTTTTTTAATGCATTTACATTAACAAAGTCATCATATCTGGTTAATACATTCTGAGTGAGGTGGAAAGGAGGATCAGAACTGTGAGAACACAGCACTCATGTGGAGAGTAAGTGCTAATATTGACAGTCTGGGACTAGCCTGGTCCCAGTGAAGGTGGAGGCGATATATAGCAGTAATTAGGTAATGATGGGGAGTTTCCTCAGTTTAAATATATATATTTTAGTGCAAAATAAATGTTGAAGCATATTTGGAACATGTTAGTCAAGTCAGGAATAGATAGAATGAAAACTGGATAAAGACAAGCTTTGTGGTAAGTCAAGTGGTGGAAATAATCAATTAAATTCACTTATATAGAATTCTTGATACTGGCATACTATTTCCCCAAAGGTAATTTAATTAGCTTGTAACAATGGTTAAGCTGTAGCAACAGAAAGCAGTCATTAATACGGTTCAAAATATTAGGTTGTCTCTTTTCTTCCAGGCACATAGTAAGATTATATTTCACTGCTGGGTTGCAGGAACATGTGACTTGTTTTGGCCAATGAAACGTGAGTGAAAGTGCAGTGCTGCACTTCTAAGTAGAGGCTTTAAGAACCCATGCATGTTTGGCTCTTTTCCTTCTGCAATGGCAATGTTCCAAAGCATCTTGGTCCACCAGGCTGGCCTTGGAGAGGAGGAGAGCTACCACCAAACCACTGATGTGCACTAGGTTCGAAAGAGAAATTGCCTTTTGTTGTCATAAGCCAGAAACTCGGGGTTTGACCAACGTTATTATAACTTTATTCCTTCATGATTTTTGACATGTCTAATACTCATATTATTATTGTCTTAATGTCATTTTAAAATTAAAACTTTTAAAGTGTAGCCTTATTCTGAGAAATACATGTAGTACATACTAGTTATATTTCAATTATATTAAAAGTAAGTACATAACTATTAAAAGTAATCTCATGTGCCACATTTTAAGGAACACTGAATTAAATAAAATAGAAAATGAATCTCAAGTTGAAGATTGCAAAATAAGCAATTATGCTATCGATTTTCAGGTTTGGCTACAAATTTGAATGCCATGTCAACATTCAATGAACTACATTGCTTTCTTGATATACTAGAAATCAGAAGGGGATGCATACTATGAATTTAATACATGTGTTACTCCCTAGTCCATAGCAAGCATTAAAAAATAATATATGTATGAATACACCATTTATAAACCATACCAGGTTTGTTTACAAAAACCGTTGAAATGGACAACACTGTCATCATCAGATCTAATTTGTATATGCAAATCCAAAGGTGTACAGGTGTAAAGGGTAGATACACACACATTTTTATAGGTTTCCTTCTTGCATCCTTGAGTACTTGACCTTTAGCATTAATTAAAATCATTATATATACAGCTGGCAAATCCTGTCTTATAGGTGACAAACAGATCCGTGCATAATTATCATTTTGCAACAGATTAAGTAGATTACAGAAAAAGGTAGGGGATATTTTACAGGGGTGACAGCCAAGAAAAGGTCTTAGAAACACCTGCCATTTCATGCAAGCTAATGAAAACCTCAAATAACTCCTATATATTTGCACTGTATACACTACATGCATTCTAAATGTAATTCATGTATAAGAAATATACAGACGAAGAGTTTAGATATTAGAAAGAAAAAGAACCTGTTGTCTCAAAAAGATGTAACTGAAATAAAAATCAAGCATAATAATCTGCTGCATGAAGAATGAGTTTTGAAATTAGAGATAGCCTCAAAAAAGGAGAAACTAACAGGAGACATAATAGCCACTGCCATATAATTGAAGGGTTGTCATAGCAATTAAGACCTGTGCTTATTTACATATGCCAAAGGACTTAGGATGGGGAAAGGTGGGGACAAAAATTTCAGGCTAAAATTAAGGAGGATGTTTCTAACTGTTCATCTTCAGGCAGCTCTGGCAGTCTTCGGCAGGGATCATGTGATCTATCTCTGCAGGGAGTGCTTTGTAGAATTCCCAAATCCAGAAGGACTATAAAGATCAATAACGTACCACTCATCCTTCCAAAGCTTCTGTTCTTTTTTTAACACTTAGTCCAGAAATAGCAGATAGTCACCCCACCTTCCCCTTAGAATTATTAATAACAGACCAACAAATTATTACAGGTTAACCAAATATTGAAAATAATTCAAGACAGTACCTTTCATTTTCTTTTAATATGTCCCTTCCTTTCTTCCAGGTGTAAACAGGTTTTGGAGAGGCTTTTGGCTTACACTCAATGACAACTTCACCTCCCACTTTGACAAGAGTGATTCTTTTCAGGAGTGTTCTTGAAAAATCTGGACCTACAGCTGAAAGACAGTGAAAAAATAATTATTATGCAAGACAGCCTTCCATGAGATAATTCCTTCCTCCCTCCCTCCCTCCCTCCCCCCTCTCCCTCCCTCCCCCCTCTCCCTCCCTCCCTCCCTCCCTCCCTCCCTCCCTCCCTCCTTCCTTCCTTCCTTCCTTCCTTCCTTCCTTCCTTCCTTCCTTCCCCCCCTTTCTCTTTCTCTCTCTCTCTCTCTCTCCCCCACCCCTTTCTTTCTTTCTTTCAGATGGAATCTTGCTCTGTCGCCAGGCTGGAGTGCAGTGGTGCGATCTCGGCTCACTGCAACCTCCACCTCTGGGTTCAAGTGATTCTCCTGCCTCAACCTCCCGAGTAGCTGGGACTACACTCACGCACCACCATGCCCAGCTAATTTTTGTATTTTAGTAGAGATGGGCTTTCACTATGTTGGCCAGGATGGTCTTGATCTCTTGACCTCATGATCCGCCTGCCTTGGCCTCCCAAAGTGCTGGGATTACAGGCATGAGCCACAGCACTTGACATCTTTTTCTTTCTCTAATACACTTATTGCCACCTTGATCATCAAAGGAAGGAAGCTAATTTTTTTTAAAGTATGGAACACTGTATGTTTTGATGGATTTATTAAACTTTGAGGTATAATTTGTATTTGGTACAGTGTACCATTTGTGTGTGTACAGTTTGATGAATGTGATATACACCACCATGAAGATCAAGACACAGAATATTCTCATCTCCCTGTGGAGGGATTCTTTTAAAGAAAATTATTGTATGTTCAAGTGAATAAACATTTTAAAATTTCAGAAAATTGAAAGAGAAAGAAACAAAATTAGGAACTCCATAAGAATATATTTTTTTAATTGTGTAGGTTAAAGCATTCCCTCTCTGATATGGTCACCACCTGTGCTTTGTCCCATGGTACTCTGTTCATATATATCTCCATTAGAGAACATGCTGAACTCTCTATATTGTCACCCTCTGTAAGCTTCTCCTTAAAAACAAGGCTTTGTTTAGCTTGTCACTGCAAGTACTTGGCTCATTTAGGAGAAGCTGTGACTTGCTTTTGGAGTGTAGGTATTGAGAAAGCTCTATTATATGCTTACCACTAGTGTTCTAAAAAATTCACTCATGCTAACACCAGTAACATAGTTATATGGAAATACTATTAGAGAATTATTTCTTTCCTAAAACAAAAGACACATATTTGTATTCTCACAAAAGTAAAATAAAAGACATTTTTTTTTCCTGGAAAATATCTATTTTCTTCTGAGTTAATTGAATTAATGTGCAAGAAGAGATTTTAGAATGGAAGGATTCATTTCTTGGAATCTTACCATATTTTAAAACCCTGACTCACTACAGTCTGACCTGGTGGAATTTAATACTTAAGATCATGTTGAATGTAAAATTTAAATATAAACCACAAATTACTTAAACGAGGACTGGGAGCGTGTGTTAGGTGAATGCGGGGGCTTGGGGGGTAATGAGGGCCAATTTCTTAAAAATTCCTAAATCATAGGCTAATGATTTTTAAAAATGAAAATAAACTTCAGTGGAAGCAAATTAAATCTTGATTACATTCTTTTGTTGTGGAAATACTTTCGGTAACTGCCCAGAAACAAATAAAGATGGAAAGGTTACTTTTTAACGGGGCCATGCAATGTACACCTGGGGCTGGTATTCTCACGGGAAGGTAAAATTTTAAAAATGAATCTTGTAGGCAATTGATACCTCAATCTGTTTACCTCAGATTTATGAGGGAAGTCTATAATTCTGGGAGTAATTCAAAGATAATAATTGCAATTAATAAGTAGAGGGCAAGTACAGATGTACAAATGTTTTTGCTGCAATAAGATAAATGTATTTCTTGTGTGGTCTGCAAAATCATGTAATAAAAATTGTAGGGTTTATGAAAAAGACAGGGTCAGGACATACCTACTCAATATTTATGTAACGAGAACACTGCAAAAACAATAACCATCCTAGTAATTATCAAGCATAATTAAATATAAACATGATTTAAAAGATAAATTAAATTCATAATAACTACTACAAAAAATGCAGTGTGTGTATGTGTGTGTGCACATGCATGAGAAGGTGGCTTGATGGAAGAAAGAAGAGTTGAGATTGCTAAGCTATGGAATAAGTGCAAATAGAAAGACTGAGAATTATGCGATAAGCACTGCCACGTAAGAGTACGTGGCCACACTGTGCCAAGAGGAAGAATGTGGCATGAATGGGAATCACGTGCAGTAGGTATTTTCCCTTGGCTAGCTGTGTTAATCTGTGTTTGTGGGCTTTGTGTTTCGTTGCTGCTACTTAGTAAAATACCTGAACAAATCCAGGGTCTATGTTACACTGACATCACTCCCCTACTTACCAATCCCACATAAGCTAAGTCACAGAAAAGTGTTTCAGCAGAGCAAACTCAATGCAAACCCCTGAACTGACACAAAAATGTAAAAAACAAACAAACAAACAAACAAAAAAAACAGTCAGGTATTCTTGAAGTTTTTTTTTTTTTTTTAAGAATATTTTAAAGGAATATTTAAAGGAAATTGAGTTACAAATCTGTATCTCATAAAAATCCCTTCTTAAAACTATATCTTTCTACACACATATATTTCTATCACTTTAGGCAGACATTTTTCATCCATTCAGGAGGAATTCTGCAGTTGCATTTGAAATGAGTTTACATAAATCAAACTGTGCACAACACATGGGCATATTTGTCAAAAAACTATATTTTGCTTTTACAGGATTTGAAACAGCATATCAGATAGACAGAAACCAGAAAACACACCTTTCAGTTTCAAAAGCATTTGTAATGTACTATTTGTGTGCCATATAATCTTTTGAATATCTTAGAGATAAGACTGGCTCAAACTTCTTTCACTAATTAAAATGGAATTAAAAATTCAAGGCCGGGCAGGATGGCTCACGTCTGTAATCCCAGCACTTTGGGAGGCCGAGGCGGGAGGATCACGAGGTCAGAAGATCGAGACCACCCTGGCTAACACGGTGAAACCCCGTCTCTACTAAAAATACAAAAAATTAGCCGGGTGTGCTGGCGGGCGCCAGTAGTCCCAGCTACTCGGGAGGCTGTGGCAGGAGAATGGCGTGAACCCAGGAGGCGGAGCTTGCAGTGAGCCGAGATTGCGCCTCTGCACTCCAGTCTGGGTGACAGAGCGAGACTCCGTCCCCCCTCCCAAAAAAAAAAAAACCAAAAAAAAAAAAACAAAAACAAAACAAAAAAAAACCCCGTCTCTACTAAAAATACAAAAATTAGCCGGGCGTGGTGTTGTACGTCTGTAATCCCAGCTAATGGGGAGGCTGAGGCATGAGAATCACTTGAACCTGGGAGGCGGAGGTTGCAGTGAGCCAAGATCGTGCCACTGTGCTCCAGCCTGCGGGACAGAGCTAGACTCCATCTCCAAAAAAAAAAAAAAAAAAAAAAAAATTCAAGTTCTTTTCTTTTGTTTACTCAGTTTACTTAATTAGCTTCTGAAGTTATCGAACCCTGCAAATCTATCAGTTGTAACCATAAACTGCAGTGCTTTTAAGGGAAAAGAGTCGAACTTCATCAGTTTTTGAATACTTGAGCCATTAATCGATTTCTTAACATTCTCCCATTTTGTGACCATCTTTTGCACCTGAGATGCTGTTCAGCTTGTAGGATGATGTTTTTTCCTATTTGTACCCTTTATTCTCATCCCCAAACACTGATCTAAGGCAGGTCTGAAAGAAAAGAGAAAGGGACCTGTTTTATGTGACATTCACAGATAATGACATTTTAAAAGTTATTGGTAAAGTCCCCAAAAGGGCACTATTAGAATCTAACCTTTGCTGGCACTTAAAAAATTAGTGCACATGGAAGTGAAACTTCAGTAGGTTTCTAGTAGCTCGGAAAAGACAAAACCAACTGTCAAATTACCCCTTATGTCTGAGAGTAGCAGAGATAGTGGGAGATCCTTATTTGCTATATTTAATATACTTATATGATAATATTTCTCACATGCACTGCTAGAGGGCACCACTCCCTCAGCGTTTGAATGAGCTGTATTATGGGACCTCTCCCATGTGAGAAATGGAACTTTTTATTATTTATCAATGATCTTTATTACATTATCTATGAGAAGCATGTGGCTGAGAGAAGCCCTCTATGTAATTCACAACTATTTGTTTTTAGTTAATTCAATGACTTCTGGTCATATATCAAGGGTATTTTAAGTGGCCAATAGAACCCCTTGAAAACAAAAGTGTTTTGCCTTAGTGTCATTTCTCAAGAGAAACAGTAGAATGATAACTCCTTAACTAGACAGGCAGTGGCAGTCCTATTTGGGAAATATATGGATGTGATGTCTTACTATATTATTGAAGAAGAAAGGATTATTATGTATGCCAGTTCTATCACAGTCTGTGATAGAAGCATCACTGGGAACACTGCCAGTTGATGGAGAATATTAAGGCCAGCTTTTTTGGAAGTTCAGCATTTCTTATTACTTTAACCTTTGTCTACTCTCTTTAACTATTACCTCATCATTCCCCAAAAACAAGCTTAGAGTGAATGCATTAATTCAACTCT
The DNA here is from genome assembly GCF_003255815.1 of Theropithecus gelada. Lineage (NCBI taxonomy): Eukaryota > Metazoa > Chordata > Mammalia > Primates > Cercopithecidae > Theropithecus > Theropithecus gelada. The sequence goes on from NC_037669.1 coordinate 61,968,258, forward strand.
TTTCACTACTGAGGAGAAAATACTGGTATCAGATTATGAGACCCCAAATTTCTTCTGGCCTGTTGGATTGGTATCTAGAAAGAAGGCTACTGGTAGAAGATTTCTTCTTTCTAGGTCCACTGTTTTAGAATGGCTGATTCAAAAATCAGCCCTCTCTGAGGTCAGATGTGGTGGCTCACGCCTGTAATCCCAGCACTTTGGGAGGCCAAGGCAGGAGGATCCCTTGAAACCAGGAGTTCAAGACCAGCCTCAGCAACACAGTGAGACTCAGTCTGTACAAAAAATAAAAAAAAATTAGTCAGGTGTAGTGGTGCATGCCTGTAGTCCTTGCTTCTTGGAAGGCTGAGGTGAGAAGATCACTTGAACTCAGGAGTTCAAGGCTGCAGTGAGCTAGGATCACACCACTACACTGCAGCTTGGGTGACAGTGAGACCCTCTCTCTTAAAAAAAAAAAAAAATCAGTGCTCTCTGATTATGAATGATATTAACAAGGAGACTCTCAACACAACTCTGAAGTAGATGATTTTTCCATTTTGATGTTAGCATGATGTGTCCCTTCTAATGTCCCTAATATCCATCCTCCTATTGTTTTGGTCTAATTTATTGAATGCCCTGTTTCCTGATGACTCCAATAATGCTTCTTCCATGGGCAGCTCTTGGGTTTATAAACTCCTATCCCTTTGGGCACGTTATTATAAAACAAAAAAATTTATAATCACAAGATTGTTTTCAGGATTAAATAAAACAATACATGTATTGAACATAAAGTACTTAGCACAGTATTTGATCCAGATTAAGAATTTCATACCTCCCCTCTCCACTGTTATTTCCACTACTGCACTACCCCAACCACCATTATCAGACTTTTTTATGTTGAAAAATTTCTTAGAGTCAGAGAAACACAACATTGTTTGAAAATAGAAAATGTTTATTTTCAAATAATTATAGACCCACAGAAAGTGCCAAATACAATACAGAGAGGTCCTGTGCGTCCTTCACCCAGTCTCCCCCAATGGTTACACCTTATGTAGATACAGTTAAATATCAAAACAAAGAAACTGATACTTGGTATAATGTGTATATATCACACATGTAGACCGCGCAAAAGCACCAGGAAATTGAGATAGGGAACTATTCTATTGTCACAGGGATCTTCCTCTTGCTTCCCCTTCATAGTCATATCCAGCCTCCTCTTACCTCCCCTCTGTAACTCCTGGAAACCACTGACCTCTTCCCCATTACTACGGTTCAGTCATTCTGAGAATGTTTTAGATACATATGTGTGTGTGAGAGAGTCTGTGTGTGTGTGGTGTGTAATCACACAGTATGTGACCTTTAGGAGTTTTTTGTTCCTTTTTACTGCTGAGTATTACTTGCTGCTTTGGGTAAGAAATATGTCTTCAATATTGGCACTTCGGGCTCTATGATAACTGACAAATACTTTTGAGCACAGGAGCCATTTCAAGATCTCTCATCTTTCTCTGTCAACAAGTAGGATCAGGTGTGGCCTTTTTATTTTTTTTAATAAAATATTTCAAAAGTCAAAAATTAGTTACATGAACACAGGTGGAAGTTTTTTCTTATTCCCAGAAAAATATTTTAAAGACATTTTAGAACATTATTTCTTATATAAATAATCAACAGGTTGATTAAGAATAATTCTTATATAATACTTTAAGTAGGGCCTCAGCTGCTAAATTCTCATTAACCTCCTTTGAGCCATCCTATCCCTATAAAGATAGTAAGACAGTCTGCATTTTAAACACTCTGTAACCACATTGGCTTTCTTATATCAGTTCAAATTGGTGATATTTCATTTATATGTCAGTGTCTTACACTCTTACACAAACTCATGCTCTCGGTTAGGCAAGTAGTGTATAGTATGCAATGTCTGCTGAATGAACAGAAGAGAGTCATCAGACTATGACAGTGGGAACTCTAGAATTTCAGTGGTTAGGAAATAGTAGCTCTTGTTATTAGCTATTATTAGAACTAGAATTTCAGTGGTTAGGAAATAGTAGCTCTTGTTATTAGCTATTATTAGAACTAGAATTTCAGTGGTTAGGAAATAGTAGCTCTTGTTATTAGCTATTATTAGAACATCAGTTCCTTGAAGGCAAGAATATGTATCCTGGATCTGTATATCCCTTGGACCTGGCCTGGTGCTTGACACAAAGTTGATATTTAATCAATGAATCTATTGAAAAATTGACTAAATTTTTAAAAAGCAACAATCTTTTTTTTTTTTTTTTTCTGAGAGAGAGTCCTGCTCTGTCACCCAGGCTGGAGTGCAGTGGTGTGATCTCGCGGCTAACTGCAGCCTCTGCCTCCTGGGTTCAAGCGATTCTCCTGCCTCAGCCTCTTGAGTAGCTGGGACTACAGGTGTGAGCCACTACACCTGGTAATCTTTTTTTTTTTTTTGTATTTTTAGTGGGGATGGGGTTTCACCATGTTGGCCAGGCTGGTCTTGAACTCCTGACTTCAAGTCATCTTCCTGCTTTGGCCTCCCAAAGTGCTGGGATTATAGGTGTGAGCCACCATGCCCAGCCAAAAAGCAACCATCTTTCTTTTGTCTGACTTCTGGCATAATTCAAGTAAAAGCCTCTTTTCCTTTTGTGTATTATAAAAAATGTTGATATTTAATCAATATCTGATGAATTAATGTACGTTGCAGGAAAGAAGTCAGGGATTCTGTTCAAAACAGGAAATTCCCTTCTCATAAGGCTTTGCCTGGACACCACATCCCTTGCTCCCCTTCATATAGGGTTGTGAATGGCTTCTTCAATTTCCAGTCCTGTGTACAGGACATGACATCCTCCTTGGAGTTGTACCTTAGTCTAATGAAACAAATTATCCAAAAAATACCACATAGGCTGTTTATACTACTAAATCATCTGAACTGGTGTGATAGTAAATGTTTTACAAGTGGCTCTCTAAACAAAAGAAAACAAAATAAAACACCAAAGAATTTGGTTTGTAGTCATTGCCAATTTCTGTGGTGTAAATATTCCTACCTTGGCCAATTTCAAGCTATCAACATGAAGTCACTGAATGCTGGATTGAGAAGAGATACATAGAATCAGCCCCAGCCACTGAGCTAGCTCTAGCAGGTAACCGCCTTTCCCTGCGTTTCCCACAACATACACTTAGGGAAAGGTAGCAGGGCAAGTACACCCTGGAAGTTCAGCTTTCCCCAGATTTGGGTCTTGTTCTGCAGAAGCACATGGTCTCCTCTTTCCTCCCCAGTATGCCCAATAGCTGACCCAGCATTGAGAAGGTAAGAACTTCACTTTGAGTTTACTTGCTCAAAGAATGTGTCCCCTGAGGCTTTGTGGGACAAGGTATCACAGCAGTTTCATGCACTTCAGTGATACAGGCTCTATTCTAGACATGCAGGCTCACCAGAACCATATTACAATGTACATGAGCTATGTTTATGTAATGTGGCAGTGACTGATATCTTGCTTATCATGCTCTTTCAGTAAAGCACCGGAAACAGTTTTGTAGGCAATGAAAGCATATAGTTTGCCTTTGTGCTATGTTCATTTTCATCACATTCAAAAGACTTTACTGAAAGCAACATGCCTTACACTAAGTACAAATGAATTTCTTTAGGAGTCTAGAAGATCCGTGGTCTTCTTATGCTGGAAAAGGAAGAGATGAAATGTTGTTGGTGCCAATGCTCTTCTTCTGTTAAAAAAAATGCCTCACATGACTGATAGAAGTTTTGTTGGGTCATGTTGCACTCTTGGATAATGTAACAAGGGAAGCATGGATTAACTGGACACAGGGTGGTTATACCAACAGAACAGTCCTGTCCTTCCAACCTCTACATAATCTTATGAGTTAGAAAGGTACTCTGCTGTGATGGCTTAAGATTGGATAGCAAAGGGATCTAGAAAGTGGAGTATAGATCTGTGGCACCTCAAATAAACTCAATTTAACTGACCATAAAAATCACCAGGATAAGCTTGTTAAACGTACACACTCCTGAACTCCATCCACTATGAGAGAGACAGAGACCTACGATTTTACAACTTTTTGCCACTGAAAATGTGATCCCTAGAGCAGAAGCATTGGCATCACCTTGAAGTTTACTAGAAATGCAGAATCCCAGCCCCCACCTCAGACCTGAAATTCGAATCTAAACTTATCAAAATTCCCAAGTAATTCATATGAGCCTTCAAGTTTGAAAAATACTGCTAAATCTTCTATTTTTAAAATTGTAGTAAAAAGCACATAACAAAAACTTTACCATCTTGACCACGTTTAAAGTGTACAGTACAGTAGTGTTAACTATATGCACGCTTTTGTGCAACTCATTGCTAGAATGTTTTTATTTTGCAACACTAAAAGTTGATACCCATTACCCAGCTCCCCATTTCCTCCTCTCTCCTAGCCTCTGGTAACAACACTACTTTCTGTTTCTATGAGTTTGACTATGTTAGACATCTCACAAAGTGGAATCATGCAGTATTTGCTTTTTGTGACTGGCTCATTTCATTAGCATAATTTCCTCAAGGTTCATTTATGTTGTAATACATAACAGAAATAATAGTCCATTGTATGTATATAAACACATTTTCTCTATCCTTTCAACTATCCACAGACATTTAGGTTGCTTCCACCTCTTCGTTATTGTGAATAATACTGCAATTAATATAGGTGTGCAAATTTCTCTTCAGGATGCTGTTTTCAATTATTTTGAATATATACCAAATGTTTGGATTGCCAGGTCATATGGTAATTCTGTTTTTAATTTTCCGACTGTAAGGTGGATGAGTAACATCATGCTTAGCAGTGAAAAATTGAAAGCTTTTTCTCTAAGATCAGAAACAAAGCAAGGATGCCCACTCTCAGCACTTCTATTTAACCTAGTATTGGAAGTCCTAGGCAGAGCAATTAGAGAAAGAATAAATAAGTAAATACATAAATAAAAGCCATCCAAATTGGAAAGGAAAGAAGTAAAATTTTTCATTAAGGCTTTCATTAGGTTGAGGTACTTTCCTTCTCTACTTTGTTGATTGTTTTTATCATGAAAATATATTGAAATTAGGGCGGGCACAGTGGCTCACGCCTGTAATCCAAGCAATTTGGGAAGCTGAGGCAGGAGGATCACTTGAGGTCAGGAGTTTGAGACCAGCCTGGCCAACATGGTGAAACCCCATCTCTACTAAAAACACAAAAATTAGCCAGGCATGGTGGCTTGCGCCTGTAATCCCAGCTACTCAGGAGGCACAGGTGGGAGATATGCTTGAACCTGGGAGGTGGAGGTTGCAGTGAGCCAAAATGACATCACTGCACTGCAGCTTGGGCGACAGAGTGAAAAAAAAAAAAAAAAAAAAGACATGGTATTGAATTTTGTCAAATACTTTTTCTTCATCAATTGGAATGATCATGTGGCTCTGGTCCTTCATTCTGCAGTGTATTATATTAATTGATTTTTGTATGTTGAGTCATCTTTGCATTTCAAGTATAATTCCAATTTGACATTGTGTATAATCCTTTTAATGTGCTGCTGAGTTGAGTATGCTAATATTTTGTTGACAATTTTTGGATCAGTGTTCATCAGGGTTATGGTCTGTAGTTTTCTTGTGTCCTTGTTTGTTTTTGGGTTTAAGACAATGCTGCGCTTACAGGATGAGTTTAAATGTGGTCCTGCTTCTTCAATTCTTTGGAAGCGTTTGGGGAAAACTGGTGTTAATTTTTCTTTAAACATTTGGTAGAATTCTCCAGTGAGGCATCTGGTCCAGGAATTTTCTTTATTGGGAGGTTTAAATTACTGCTTCAATCTCCTTATGAGTGTTAAGTCTATTCACATTTCTATTCCTTCAAGACTCAGTCTTAAGCAGTTGTATGTTTCTAGCAATTCATCTGCTTCTTCTAGGTTATCTAATTTTTCAGTGAATGATTATTTATAGTGGTCTTTATATGCCTTTTTATTTCTGAATCATCTGTTTTATGTCTCTTCCTTAATTTCTGATTTTATTTACTTGAGTACTCTCTTTTCTCAGTCTACTACGGGTTTTTCAATCTGGTTGATCTTTTTAAAAATCAACTCTTGCTTACACTGATTTTTTCCCTATTATTTTTCTGTTCTATATTTCCTTTATCTCTGCTCTAATATATATTATTTCATTACTTCTGTTGATTTTTCAGTTTTTAAAATCTTTTTCTAGTTCCTTGTGGTGCAAAGTTAGGGTGTTGATTTGAGATATTTCTTCTTTTTTAATGTAAGCATTTATCATTATTAACCTTCCTCTTATTACCACTTTTGCTGCATCCATAAGTTTTGGTATGTTGTATTTTCATTTCCATTTGTCTCCTGATATTTTCTAAATTACACTGTGACTTCTTCTTTGACCCATTCGTTGCTTAAGAATGAGCTGTTTAATTTTTACGTATTTGTGGATTTTCTGTTTTCCCTCTGCTATCAATTTCTACTTTCATTCCATTATAGTCAGAGAGGATATTACATATGATTTCAATTTTCTTAAATCGGTTAAAACTTATTTGTACCCTAACATATGGTCTTTTATGGACACTGTTCCATGTGTGCACGAGTAGATTTCATATTCTGCTGTAGTAGGGAGCAGTGTTCTTTATATGCTTATTAGGTCCAACTGGCCTATAGTGTTGTTCACATCCTCTGCTTCCTTATTTGTCTTTTGTCTGATTGCTCTATCCATGATTGAAAATAGAGTATCAAAGTATCCTGCTATTGTGTTGCTATTTCTCTCTTTAGTTCTGTCAATGTTTGCTTCATACACTTGGAAGCTCTAATACTAGGTGCATACATATTTCTAACAGTTACATCTTTCTGATGAATCAGTCCTTTTGTCATTATATAATGTTTTCTTTGTCTCTGTGACAGTTTTTGTCTTAAAGTTTATTTTGTCTGATATTAATACTGTCACCCCTGCTCTCTTTAGGTTCTGGTTTGCGTGGATTATTTTCTTCTATTCTTTCATTTTCAGCTTGTGTGTATCCCTAGATCTAAAGCGTGTCTCTTATAGACAGCATATAGTTAGATCCTGTTTGTTTTTAATCCATTCAGTCAACCTATATCTTTATATTGGGGCATTTAATCAATTTACATTTAAAATAGAGATAGAGAAGGGCTTACAATTGCCATTTTGTTCAACTGTTTTATGTAGCTTTTGTGTTTACCCTTTCTCCTCTTTCTTCTTTTGTGTCCTTGATTTTTGTTTTCATTTTTATTTATGTGTTTATTTTTGAGACAGAGTCTTACCCTGTCACCTAGGCTGGAGTACAGTGGTATGATCTTGGCTCACTGCAGCCTCCGCCTCTCGGGTTCAAGTGAGTCTCATACCTCAGCCTCCTAAGTAGCTGGGATTATAGGCATGCGCCACTACACCCAGCTAAACTTTGTATTTTTAGTAGACACGGGGTTTCACCATATTGGCCAGGCTGGTCTTGAACTCCTGGCCTCAAGTGATCCGCCTGTCTCAGCCTCCCAAAGTGCTGGGATTACAGGCATGAGCTACTGCACCCAGCCTTGTGTTTCTTTTATTTTTAAAAATGACTATGTTTTGATTCACTGCTCATTTCCCTTTGTGTATATTATATAGATATTATCTTTGTGGTTACCACTGTAATTATACAGCACATCTTAAAGTTATAATAATCTATTCAAGCTGGCAACAATTTAACTTCAATCATGTATAAAAACTATTTATTTATATGCTACCCCACTTTGTTACTGATGACACAAATTACCTCCTTTTATATTGTATAGTTATTAATACAGATTTATAGTTACCTTTTATACTTTTTAAAAAATTCTATACCAGATTTTTATAAAAGTGATTTTTGTACCTACAATATTACAGGATTTTATATTTGTCTGTATGTTTACCTTTATCTAGGAGTTTTACATTTTCATATGGTTTTGTGTTATTTATCATCCTTTCATTTCAACTTGAAGGACTCCCTTCAGCATTTCTTAGAGGGTAGATTTGGTGGTGATAAACTCATCCAGCTTTTGTTTATCTGGGAAAGTTTCAATTTCTCCCTCATTTTGGAAGGGCAGTTTGCCAGATATAGTATTCTTGATTGGCAGCTCTTTCTTTCAGCACTTTGAGTAGATCATCCCACTCCCTTTTAACATGCAGTTTCTGCTGAAAAATCTGTTGATAATCTTATAGATGCACACTTGTTTGTGATGAGTTGCTTTTCTCTCGCTGCTTTCAGGATTTTCTTTTGGTGTCTTGACTTTTGACACTTTGATTATAATGTGTCTCAGTGTAGATCTCTTTGGATTCATCCTAGTTGCAGTTCTTGAGCTTCTAAAATTTGTGAGTCCATTTCCTTGCTCAGACTTGGGAAGTTTTCAGCCATTTTTTCTTCAGATAGGCTCTCTTGTCATTTTCTGTCTTTATTCTCTGCAAATTATGTAACACTTATATTGTTGCACTTGATGGTGTCCCATAGACCCTTCAGTTTTCTTCATTTTTCTTCATTATTTTTTCCTTTTTGCTCCTCTGCCTCAATAATTTCTAATGTTCTGTCTTTGAATTGCTGATTATTTTTTTCTGTCTGGTCAAGCCTGTTGTTGAATCTCTCTAGTAAACTGACTACTGTATTCTGAATTCACATATTGTATTTTTCAGCTCCAGAATTTCTTTGAGTTCATTTTCATCTTTTATCTCTGTTGATACTCTCATTTTGTTCATGCCTCATTTACCTGATTTCCTGTAGTTATGTATCTGTACTGTCTCTTAATTTCTTGAGCATCTTTATGAGAGTAATTAGAATTCTTTGGTAATTGATACACCTCTATTTCTTTAGGGTTGATTTCTGTAAATATAATTTGTTCCTTTGGTTGGGTCATGTCTTCTGGTTTCTATGTGTGCTTTATTATCTTCTGTTGGAATTCTGGCATTTAAAAAATAAGACACTTCTCCTAGTCTCTGCAGTCTGAGAACAATCATCCAGCTGGAGATTCTGCAGATCTCTCAAGCCTTTTCTGGTGATGTGTCTTCGCTGGGCTTTTGTATGTAATCCCCTAATTGAAGACTTGTTGGTTTCTACTCAGGAGCTTCCCTTCGTGTCTTTATGAGATACTGTGGACTTTCTAGTGCTGTAGGAAGCATTAGATTTCCCTCTGTTGGTACTGGACCTCCCCTAGTGTCTGTGGTACAGCCTGATACCAGACCAAGCCATGTTGATATCCTTTGTTCTCATGGGGCCTCCCACATAGGCCAGTTTCTGTCATCACTTAGATTCAGGCAAAACAGAAACCACTCCCTCAGGTAGTACTTCCCCCTCAAAAGTAAAAATATTAGATGTACTTTCCACTCTTTTCTTTCCCTCCTCAGCAAGGAATTAGGAATTGGAAGTTTTCTACTGATACCTCTGTGCTATGCTGAGGGCAGTAGGAGGTCCTCTAGCAAGCGAGTGCCATACATTTTCCTACAGTGCTTTAATGTTATTGGCTTTACGCTTGACTGGAGTGCAGAAATCTCTTAACTGGTTTTATTTCTTTCAACAGCAATTGGTCCATTGGGGAATAAGGGTCTGGGGCTTCCCTTTTGGCTATCTTGATGACAACACTCCCCACTACCAAATCTTGAATGTCAATCTAATTAATACTCTTTAGATTAGGCTCCCCAAATGCAATCAATTTTGCCAGAAGGTGGTAGAGGGGGAAAAATAGTTACCTCATTTATGTATTCATTCACAAATTCAAAGAACTTGAGGTAGATAATGGTAAAAGACATAAAGTAGTAAATACATTTAAAATATGACTCAATTCAAACGGTGGAAATGTAGAAAACAATCTCACTAGAATTAGTACAACAGAGTTAAATTAGTCCCAGACTGGCCAAAGAAAAAAATAACATTATTTCTTTCTGACTGATGAAAAACTTGGCTTCTTTACTAGAAGATGCAAACTTTCTTCTTTCAAGAGAGAAATTCTACATTTTATGAGAAATTTATTGGAAATATCTTTATGTAAAGTACTACAGACTTCAAGATGGATAATCTCTTCACAGCAGTTTTACAGAAGATTCAGAGATGTTGGTTATAGGATTGTATATAAAGTATTAATGCTCAGTGATGCCTTAGGCTGCATTCTAGAGTAATATTTTAAACTGTAACTCACTGATTGCATTTCTTTGGGGGAATTGATGTAAGGGATTATCATAATATGTATCATAATATTTATCAGCTTTCAATGTCTCCCCTCAGTTGGCTTTAATGACCAGAGTCATGCCATGCAGCACTTTAGCTCAATCCTCACATGGCAGTCTGTCAAGACATCCTGTGTGCTTTATCCCTATTCACTCTCTTGTTGAAATAGGGCCTTCAGCCATGGTTGGAATCGTTGGTGCCTTCTCTTTCTCTCATACAGGGGTACTTTGGATTCAGAGTGCTTTTTGATCCAAAATCAGATATTTTGGTAGGGAGACTATGTTCAATTTTTTTAAAACAACAACAAAAGCCCTTTGTGTAGGACAGATTTCCCATTTTAGGATAGTGGTTCTCAAAGGGTGGTCTTGGATCAGCAGCATCAGCATCAACATCACTTGTTAGAAATATAAATTCCCAGACCCCTCTCTAGAACTACTGTATCAGAAATTCTCAGGGTAGAGCTCAACAATCTGTGTATTAACATGTCCTCTAGATTATTTTGATGCATGATAAAGCCTGAGGATCAATATTTTAGGAAAATTCAATGGCTTTTTAAACCTGATCAATTAAAGCAATAGTTCTCAAATTCTTTTGTTCTTTGGAGTCACAACTGGGGAGCTTTAAGGAAAAATGCCTGGTTCCTAGGACCAGAGACTGAATTAGTTGATAACAAGTATGGCATGCCATCAGGATATTAAAGAGTTCCCCAGATTATTGCAATCTGCAGAAAAAATGGGAAGCACAGAACTGGGATTTACTGGTGATTTCGTGGCTATCTCTAAGTTTTTGGTATGGATACTAACTAAGAGCAAAACAAACAAACAAAAAACAAACAAAAAAACAAAAAAAAAGCCCAAACTTTCTTATATTGTTATAAACACCTTTAGGTTTGCAAAGGCGTTCACATGTAAGTCTGTCAGTTTTCATAGTAAGATAAGTAATGACATCCTCCTACTACTGGTAAGTATATGCTCAATAACTTGATAAAGATACCAAATTTGATTTTGAGAGCCAAGTACACAGCTTCCCTCTTCATGACAACTTAAGTAAAGCTCTTGCCTAGATGACTGCAGTTGGGTAAGAAAAACATTTGTCCTCTCATTAGATGCTTATTACACTCAGCACATTTGATTATTTTGTAATCTGGCTCAACGAGGCAGTTGAGAAATCAGACTTAGATGCAGATGAGCGCTTGTGAAAGTCCCTATGAAATAACTTTTAGTTTAGCCTTAATGTTTTTCTAATCTGGGAGCCAATCATCTGGATAGATGCCAAATTAACTAGATAATTGCTCAAGGTTGCACCTCACTTTAATTGGACCATCAGTTACTTGATGGTATTTGATTGTCCTGCCAGGGTCAGATGTGTTCCACCACACAGGCCAGGAGAACCCCCAGGATATTGAACCATTAGACATAATTTCCTCAGGGTAGAAGCTACTTCTCCTCCATTATACAGTCCTGGAAAAGTCAAGTCATATTGAAAAGACAACTGGGCAGATACCCACTCGTCCTTAGGGATGGCTCCTGCCATTGGAAAATCAATTTTTTTTCACAATACTCTCATATATAAGCAAAATCAAAGATTTTTGATTCCTACCACTTCTGCAACCCCACTTAAGGGTAGCTTTGGAAGTGATTAATATGGAGTTTTTATAAAAGCTAGCCTCATTACTTCAAGGTGGAAATGGGTCGGAGGCACAGTTTATGTTCCAGAAATCTCCCTTCTGGATTAGACTTAAGTTAGACTTTACCTAATACCCCATCCTTGTTTGGTTCCTCCTTCTTCCTTATTCTGCTTTTCCTTACAGGTTTTTCCTGGAGAACACTCTTTCAGTGAATTGCAGATACCTGAATGCTTGCCTCAGACTTGCTTTGGAGACCTTAACTATCCTCTATATTTACCCAATGATTTCAAGTTTGGCAATTTAATCAGCAGTCCCCATCACCAATATTATCATCTGAGTGGACACAAATACTAAACATGGGTAGAACTATTACTTTAGAACAGTTATTTTTTCACCAACAAAATACCTAATTTAGTTATAAATACTTTTTAAGTTATGTATAGAAGATTTAGTTTCCCCATTATTACAAGACTCTATTTACTCTAATTGTAATACACCTTCATGAGTCGGGGAATAATGGTTATCACCCAGGGAGTTGTGCAGCACCTCAAGGATGCCTACAGGGGTATATCCCACAAGTGAATCTCATCCATGACTCAGACTAATACAGTAGAAAAGGTCTGGGAACAGTTGACTTGGGAAATAATAAGCTATCAATTGTAATAGTTCAGTCACAGACAAGGACACTTCCATTTGATGTACTCATAACCAGGCCTACCAATATACTGACCTCAAGATAAAAGTCTCTCTATGGCGTTTGCCCATCCAGTGAGTAAATCACCCAGCACACAGATTAACTATTTAGCAGCTTAAATCCATTAAATACAGAAATGTTACATACACATTAAATACCAAGACAGAACACATACAATAAAACCAACGGAAAAACCTATTAAACACATGCTTCCTAACCATCTCTTATTCATGACTGTAGGGCTATCACTCAACATTAACAGGAATCTCCTCTATAGCATTGAAGATTCCTGAAATTTAATCAAAACATGGAACCAACATATATATTTTTTCTTTCTTATACAGATTATCAAGAGATAATTTTTTTTTTTTTTTTTTTTTTTTTTTTTTTTTTTTTTTTGAGACAGTCTCACTCTTTTACCCAGGCTGGAGTGCAGTGGCGCAGTCTTTGCCTCCCAGGTTCAAGTGATTCTCCTGCCTCAGCCTCCCAGGTAGCTGGGACTACAAGTGTGCACCACCATGTCCAGCTAATTTTTGTATTTTTAGTAGAGATGGTTTTTTGCCATGGTGGCCAGGCTGTTCTGGAACTCCGACCTCAGGTGATCCACCCACCTCGACCTCCCAAAGTGCTGGGATTACATGTGTGAGCCACCACACTCGGCCAAGAGATAATCTTAACAAGAGATTATCTTGTTTCCATTTTGTTTCTTTGTTCAATTCAGCATCCTCATGATTATAACACAGGTAATGACAATTTAGTTATTTGATCCAAAAAAACCAAACTATTACTGCTATATAAGGAACAAAGTGACTTGTGGAAAACAATCATATTATAGCTTACCCAAGTTAACCAGTATTAATTTCTGAGTAGTTTTAAATAGTCAGATGTCTTCTCCATTATTCACTTAAGAGAGACTCTAGCGGTTTATGCACTCAATCCTTAACTGCCCTTCAATTTACCTGAAATACATTACTGGGAATTTTTGGAAGGGAAAATGGGATATTAAATAGGGAACTTCTAAGCTTGTCATTCAAGAATCTCCAAAATTGGTCCTTAATGACTTCTCCATCTTTCTTTTTCTTTTCTTTTTTTTGAGAAGGAGTTTCACTCTTGTTGCCCAGGCCGGAGTGCAATGGCACGATCTTGGCTCACTGCAACCTCTGCCTCCCGGGTTCAAGTGATTCTCCTGCCTCAGCCTGCTGAGTAGCTGGGATTAGAGGCATGCGCCACCATGCCCGGCTAATTTTTGTATTTTTTTAGTAGATACGGGGTCTCGTCATTTTGGCTAGGCTGGGCTTAATCTCCAGACCTCAGGTGATCCGCCTGCCTCCGCCTCCCAAAGTGCTGGGATTACAGGTGTGAGCCATTGCGCCTGGCCACCATCTTTCTTTTTCAAGTTTAAACTTCCCCATATATGCTTTATGTATCTGAATCAAAATTTTTATTTATTATTTTACTTTTTAGATTGACAGATATAATTTTATCTATTACATACAACATGTTTTGAAGTATTTATATACATTGTAGAATGACTAAATCTAGCTAATTAAGATAAATTACCTTATATAGTTTTCATTTTTGTGGTGAAACACTTATCCGCTCCCTCAGCATTTTTTGAGAGTACGATATCTTGTTATTAACTATAATCATCGTGTTATAAAATAGAGGGCTTGAATTTATTTGTCCCACCTAACTGAAATGTATTCTTTGAACAACATCTTCCAATCCTCCCCCACCGATTTCCCCAACCCCTGGCAACAACCATTCTACCCTATTTCTTTGAGATAAACTTTTTTAGGTTCTACATATGAGTGACATCATATGATATTTTTCTGCGCCTGACTTATTTCACATAGCATGATGTCCTCCGGGTTCATCCCTCTTGTCACAAATGACAGAATTTTCTCCCCTTTTTATGGCTACATAGTATTCTACTGTGTGTGTGTGTGTCTGTGTGTATGTGTGTGTGTGTGTGTGTGTGTGTATATATATATGCGCCAAATTTTGTTTGCCCATTCATCCACTGATGAGTCAACAATTTAAAAAAACTTGAAGATTCTCTATGTGCAGTAAACTATCCCAGATATTTTGTATTTTTGAGCCTTTGTTCCAGCCATTTCATTCTGATCTGGAATATTCTTTGTGTTTGTCAAAATCTAAATTGTTCAGAGCTTAGCTTTCCAGCCCAGCCCCTTAGCCAAACTCCCTTTCCTGAATTCCTGAAAGCCTTACATTTTTCCAACTTACTTGGCATACATAATTTGATGACATACCTTTATCGTTCTCATGTTAAACATGGTTACATAATTTCTCAGGTATTTTCATTTTATCTTCACTGCTCTAGTGCTATGGTCTGAATGTTTGTGTCCCTCCAAAATTCCTATGTTGAAATCCTAACCCCTAAGGTGATGGTACTAAGAGGCAGGACCTTTAAGAGCTGAAGACCTTATGGGGTGAAGCCCTTCATAAGGGTGAAGCACCTTATGAATGGGATTAGTACCCTTATAAAAGAGGCCCAAGAGACCCTAACCCCTTCTACCATGTGAAGACACAGTGAGAGGTTGGCAGTCTGCAACCTAGAAGGGGGCCTTCACCAGAACCCGGCCATGCTGGCACCCTGGTCTCACACTTCCAGCTTCCGAAATATCAGAAATAAACATTTGTTGTCTATAAGCCACCATGTTTATGGTATTTTTGTTATAGCAGCTTCAACACACTAACACTTCTAGTTTGCTGGCTTTGGGAAACTTATGAGCTCAGATCAAAAATTCATTTGTAATTAGACAACTCCAGTTGGAAATGATTTTTAAATAAACTCCTTAATGCAAAAGTTGGAGCAATGATTCTAAGCTAACAGGCCTTGAATCCTGGTACTAGAGGGAGAGAGGGGAGGGCTATGCAAAGAGTGGCTTTAAGTCGTTATGCGTATACATATGCATACACATATTTTCTGTTATTTTGGGCTGCGGGTAGACACTCTAGATAAAAATCATTAAACAGCTTTTCTCACTTTATTGGAGTCATTTGTTTCTATCAAATTTTCTTATTTTAATAAAGGGATCCACAAAATCTTTTTAAATTATAAAGGGGTCCCTAGATTTATAAATTGGCTAGTGCTCATCTAGTGGGTTTTGAGACACTATGATTCATTTCATTAGGCCACATCTCACTTTTAGCTGCTCTTCCAACTAGCTGACATACAGTAGAATAGAGAACACACTTGTTTTAGAAGAAACTCCTAAGCAATCCTGCCATGGTGAACTGTACTCCAAAAGACTCAGTTCCACGTACCAATAGTTAGCAAATCTGGGCAGAAGGGAACCATCATACGTGTCCTGGAAGGGGTTGAAAATTATTGTTCCTAATATTTACAGGGTGAGAAGTATGTGTGTTTAGGCTTCCAAGTAGGCCTAGCCAAGTTGATACTTATTCCAAGAACATAAAACCATTACTACGCTGCTTCGAAAAAGGCTCTGTCCCCATGAAATCTCACAATCATTATTTTTGATAGGATTTGGGTCAATGCTAAAGAACTTAGAAGAGCAGTTGTGGAAGTTTTCCTTACTTTTTATTTTTTTACATTGCACAGAATGGAAGTACATTCTACTTGAGAACATTTACTTCCATATGCAAGATTTAGATGCTAGGCACCAATGAATGTTTTTCAGAAGGGAAAGTCAGGACTCTGAAACTGGACAATGTATCAGAGCATGTGAATTATCTCCTTTGTGTGCTGTTTTTCCCTATTCATAATCTTCCATTATGCTCTCACCAAGGCGAATGACTACTTAAAGCCTCTAAAATAGGAGGCAGTTCCCAAACTGTTTACATTTGATTTTGTGTTTTAAGTTTTCATTATCATCTCTTCTTTTATAATAATAGACAAATTCAAAATTTTTCTATAGGATAATGCAAGTTGTTGATCTTAACTTTTTTTTAAACATCCATAGATTCATCTGTTCACTCAACTATGTTTTCAATTGTTTACTGTCCTAATCTATTAATCCATTTAATAAAATAATCTCTCAACTTCTTTATACATTTAACACACTCATTCATTCTTACACTCATTCAATATTTATTGAGTGCATACTATGTGCTTCAATATTATATTAAGTCCTGGTAATAAAATGATGAATTGAACCAAATATGATCCTTGACATCACAGGGAGGTTAAAATGCAGTAAATGCAGTGGAAGAAAAATATAGAAAGACCACAAAAAAATGTAAATTGTTAACTGTGGCATCTTTCATAAAGGTGAGGTAAAAGACAGTATAAAAATCTGTAATAGGAATAGTTGACCCAAGCATGATTTTCTGAGGAAGCACCAATGAAACTAGAAGATGGGAAATGAGAAGGAGCTGCAGAAATGAAAAGGGGAAGGAAAAGTGTTTCAGGCAGAGGATGCACTCACTATGTACCAGTGGCCTGCAGAGGAAGGGAGGATGGTGAATATGCAGAACAGAACGGTCAATGCAGCTGAAGAGGAGGGAGGAAGTGGCACATGATGAAAAATGTAGTTGGAAGAAAGACCATTAATGCGTAGTATGGAAAAATTCAGATGTGGAAGAGCAGGATTTATTCTGTCAGCTATTCAAATAAGCCTTTCCAAACCAAGTCAGCTCTTATTCCCTCCAAGCTCAAGTTTGTACCAAATCAGCAGCAGACTCCAAAAAGCATCTCAAAAACTTTGCTCAATTTAGAAGTGCAGTCAATAGAGGAATAAAAATGAGTGCGGGGGAGGGGGGGCGCCCAAGATGGCCGAATAGGAACAGCTCCAGCCTCCAGCTCTCAGCATGAGCGACACAGAAGACAGGTGATTTCTGCATTTTCAACTGAGGTACCAGGTTCATCTCACTGGGTGTCGGACAGTCAGTGCTGGTCAGCTGGTGCAGCCCGACCAGCGAGAGCTGAAGCAGGGCAAGGCATCGCCTCACCTGGGAAGCACAAGGGGGAAGGGAATTCCTTTTCCTAGCCAAAGGAAACTGAGACACACAACACCTGGAAAAGCAGGTAACTCCCACCCTAATACTGCACTTTACCAAGGGTCTTAGCAAATGGCACACCAGGAGATTATATCCCACACCTGGCCTGGAGGGTCCACACCCACGGAGCCTCCCTCATTGCTAGCACAGCAGTCTGAGATCTAACTGCAAGGCAGCAGCAACGCTGGGGGAGGGGCGCCCACCATTGCTGAGGCTTAAGTAGGTAAAGCCACAGGGAAGCTTGAATTGGGTGGAGCCCACCGCAGCTCAAGGAGGCCTGCCTGCCTCTGTAGACTCCACTTCTGGGGACAGGGCATAGCTAAACAAAAAGCAGCAGAAACCTCTGTAGATGTAAAAGTCCCTGTCTGACAGCTTTGAAGAGAGCAGTGGTTCTCCCAGCACGGAGGTTGAGATCTGAGAATGGACAGACTGCCTGCTCAAGTGGGTCCCTGAACCCTGAGTAGCCTAACTGGGAGACATCCCCCACTAGGTGCAGACTGACACCTCACACCTCACACGGCAGGGTACACCTCTGAGACGAAGCTTCCAGAGCAAGAATCAGACAGCAACACTCGCTGTTCAGCAATATTCTATCTTCTGCAGCCTCTGCTGCTGATACCCAGGCAAACAGGGTCTGAAGTGGACCTCAAGCAAAATCCAACAGACCTGCAGCTGAGGGTCCTGACTGTTAGAAGGAAAACTAACAAACAGAAAGGACATCCACATGAAAACCCCATCAGTACGTCACCATCATCAAAGACCAAAGGAAGATAAAACCACAAAGATGGGGAAAAAGCAGGGTAGAAAAGCTGGAAATTCAAAAAATCAGAGTGCATCTCCCCCTCCAAAGGAATGCAGCTCATCGCCAGCAGCAGAACAAAGCTGGATAGAGAATGACTTTGACAAGTTGAGAGAAGGGGGCTTCAGTTCATCAAACTTCTCAGAGCTAAAGGGGGAACTACTTACCGAGGGCAAAGAAACTAAAAACCTTGAAAAAAGAATGGATGAATGGATAATTAGAAAATTAGAATAATCAATGCAGAGAAGGCCATAAAAGAACTTATAGAGATGAAAACCATGACATGAGAAATACGTGACAAATGCACAAGCTTCAGTAACCGACTCGATCAACTGGACAAGAGTATCAGTGACTGAAGATCGAATGAATGAAATGAAGCAAGAAGTGTGGAGAAAAAAGAGTAAAAAGAAATGAACAAAGCCTCCAAGAAATATGGGATTATGTGAAAAGACCAAATCTACGTCTGATTGGTGTGCCTGAAACTGACGGGGAAAATGGAATCAAGGTGGAAAACATTCTACAGGATATCATCCAGGAGAACTTCCCCAACCTGGTAAGGCAGGCCAACATTCAAATTCAGGAAATACAGAGAATGCCACAAAGATACTCCTCGAGAAGAGCAACTACAAGACACATAATTGTCAGATTCATCAAAGTTGAAATGAAGGAAAAAATGTTAAGGGCAGCCAGAGAGAAAGGTCTGGTTACACACAAAGGGAAGCCCATCAGACTAACAGCAGATCTCTTGGTAGAAACTCTCCAAGCCAGAAGAGAGTGGGGGCCAATATTCAACATTCTTAAAGAAAAGAATTTTCAACCCAGAATTTCATATCCAGCCAAACTAAGTTTCATAAGTGAAGGGGAAATAAAATCCTTTACAGACAAGTAAATGCTTAGAGATTTTGTCACCACCAGGCCTGCCCTACAAGAGATCCTGAAGGAAGCACTAAACATGGGAAGGAACAACCGGTACCAGCCATTGCAAAAACATGCCAAAATGTAAAGACCATCGATGCTAGGAAGAAACTGCATCAACTAACGAGCAAAATAACCAGCTAATATCACAATGACAGGATCAAGTTCACACATAACAATATTAACCTTAAAGGTAAATGGACTAAATGGTCCAATTAAAAGACACAGACTGGCAAATTGGATAAAGAGTCAAGACCCATTAGTCTGCTGTATTCAGGAGACCCATCTCACATGCAGAGACACACATAGGCTCAAAATAAAGGGATGGAGGAAGATCTACCAAGCAGATGGAAAACAAAAAAAAGCAGGGGTTGCAATCCTAGTCTCTGATGAAACAGACTTTAAACCATCAAAGATCAAAAGAAACAAAGAAGGCCATTACATAATGGTAAACGGATCAATTCATCAGGAAGAGCTAACTATCCTAAGTATATATGCACCCAATACAGGAGCACCCAGATTCATAAAGCAAGTCCTTAGAGACTTACAAAGAGACTTAGACTCCCATACAATAATAATGGGAGACTTTAACACCCCACTGTCAACATTAGACAGATCAACGAGACAGAAAGTTAACAAGGATATCCAGGAATTGAACTCAACTCTGCACCAAGCGGACCTAATAGACATCTACAGAACTCTCCACCCAAAATCAACAGAATATACATTCTTCTCAGCACCACGTCGCACTTATTCCAAAATAGACCACATAGTTGGAAGTAAAGCACTCCTCAGCAAATGTACAAGAACAGAAATTATAACAAACTGTCTCTCAGACCACAATGCAATTAAACTAGAACTCAGGACTAAGAAACTCAATCAAAACCGCTCAACTACACAGAAACTGAACAACCTGCTCCTGAATGACTACTGGGTACATAACGAAATGAAGGCAGAAATAAAGATGTTCTTTGAAACCAATGAGAACAAAGATACAACATACCAGAATCTCTGGGACACATTTAAAGCAGTGTGTAGAGGGAAATTTATAGCACTAAATGCCCACAAGAGAAAGCAGGAAAGATCTAAAATTAACACCCTAACACCACAATTAAAAGAACTAGAGAAGCAAGAGCAAACACATTCAAAAGCTAGCAGAAGGCATGAAATAACTAAGATCAGAGCAGAACTGAAGGAGATAGAGACACAAAAAACCCTCCAAAAAAATCAATGAATCCAGGAGCTGGTTTTTTGAAAAGATCAACAAAATTGATAGACCGCTAGCAAGACTAATAAAGAAGAAAAGAGAGAAGAATCAAAGAGATGCAATAAAGAAATGATAAAGGGGATATCACCACCGACCCCAAAGAAATACAAACTACCATCAGAGAATACTATAAACACCTCTACGCATATAAACTAGAAAACTTAGAAGAAATGGATAATTTCCTGGACACTTACACTCTTCCAAGACTAAACCAGGAAGAAGTTGAATCCCTGAATAGACCAATAGCAGGCTCTGAAATTTAGGCAATAATTAATAGCCTACTGACCAAAAAAAGTCCAGGACCAGACGGATTCACAGCCAAATTCTACCAGAGGTACAAGGAGGAGTTGGTACCATTCCTTCTGAAACTATTCCAATCAACAGAAAAAGAGGGAATCCTCCCTAACTCATTTTACGAGGCCAACATCATCCTGATACCAAAGCCTGATAGAGATACAACAAAAACAGAGAATTTTAGACCAATATCCCTGATGAACATCAATGCAAAAATCCTCAATAAAATACTGGCAAACCAAATCCAGCAGCACATCAAAAAGCTTATCCACCATGATCAAGTGGGCTTCATCCCTGGGATGCAACATAACATACGCAAGCAATAAACATAATCCAGAATATAAACAGAACCAAAGACAAAAACCACATAATTATCTCAATAGATGCAGAAAAGGCCTTTGACAAAATTCAACAGCCCTTCATGCTAAAAACTCTCAATAAATTTGGTATTGATGGAACGTATCTGAAAATAATAAGAGCTATTTATGACAAACCCACAGCCAATATCATACTGAATGGGCAAAAACTGGAAAAATTCCCTTTGAAAACTGGCACAAGACAGGGATGCCCTCTCTCACCACTCCTATTCAACATAATGTTGGAAGTTCTGGCTAGGGCAATCAGGCAAGAGAAAGAAATAAAGGGTATTCAGTTAGGAAAAGAAGTCAAATTGTCCCTGTTTGCAGATGACATGATTGTATATTTAGAAAACTCCATCATCTCAGCCCAAAATCTCCTTAAGCTGATAAGCAACTTCAGCAAAGTCTCAGGATACAAAATCAATGTGCAAAAATCACAAGCACTCTTATACACCAGTAACAGACAAACAGAGAGCCAAATCATGAATGAACTCCCATTCAAGATAGCTTCAAAGAGAATCAAATACCTAGGAATCCAACTTACAAGGGATGTAAAGGACCTCTTCAAGGAGAACTACAAACCATTGCTCAGTGAAATAAAAGAGGACACAAACAAATGGAAGAACATACCATGCTCATGGAAAGGAAGAATCAATATTGTGAAAATGGCCGTACTGCCCAAGGTAATTTATAGATTCAATGTTATCCCCATTAAGCTACCAATGACTTTCTTCACAGAATTGGAAAAAACTGCTTTAAAGTTCATATGGAACCAAAAAAGACCCCGCATTGCCAAGACAATCCTAAGCCAAAAGAACAAATCTGGAGGCATCACGCTACCTGACTTCAAACTATACTACAAGGCTACAGTAACAGAAACAGCATGGTACTGGTACCAAAACAGAGATATAGACCAATGAAACAGAACAGAGCCCTCAGAAAAAATACCACACATCTACAGCCATCTGATCTTTGACAAAGCTGACAAAAACAAGAAATGCGGAAAGGATTCCCTATTTAATAAATGGTGCTGGGAAAATTGGCTAGCCATAAGTACAAAGCTGAAACTGGATCCTTTCCTTACTCCTTATATGAAAATTAATTCAAAATGGATTAGAGACTTAAATGTTAGACCTAAAACCATAAAAACCCTAGAAGAAAACCTAGGTAATACCATTCAGGACATAGGCATGAGCAAGGACTTCATGTCTAAAACACCAAAAACAATGGCAACAAAAGCCAAAATTGACAAATGGGATCTAATTAAACTAAAGAGCTTCTGCATAGCAAAAGAAGCTACCATCAGAGAGAACAGGCAACCTACAGAATGGGAGAAAATTTTTGCAATCTACTCATCTGACAAAGGGCTATTATAGAGAACCTACAAAGAACTCAAACAAATTTACAAGAAAAAAACAAACAACCCCATCGAAAAGTGGGCAAAGGATATGAACAGACATTTCTCAAAAGAAGACATTCATACAGCAAACAGACACATGAAAAAATGCTCATCATCACTCACCATCAGAGAAATGCAAATCAAAACCACAATGAGATACCATCTGACACCAGTTAGAATGGCAATCATTAAAAAAACAGGAAACAACAGGTGCTGGAGAGGATGTGGAGAAATAGGAACACTTTTACACTGTTGGTGGGACCATAAACTAGTTCAACCATTGTGGAAAACAGTGTGGCGATTCCTCAAGGATCTAGAACTAGAAATACCATTTGACCCAGCCATCCTATTACTGGGGATATACTCAAAGGATTATAAATCATGCTGCTATAAAGAGATGTGCACACGTATGTTTATTGTGGCACTATTCACAATAGCAAAGACTTGGAATCAACCCAAATGTCCATCAGTGACGGACTGAATTAAGAAAATGTGGCACATATACACCATGGAATACTATGCAGCCATAAAAAAGCATGAGTTCGTGTCCTTTGTAGGGACATGGATGCAGCTGGAAACCACCATTCTCAGCAAACTATCACAAGAACAGAAAACCAAACACCGCATGTTCTCACTCATAGGTGGGAATTGAAAATGAGATCACTTGGACACAGGCCGGGGAACATCACACACCGGGGCCTATTGTGGGGAAGGGGGAGGGGGGAGGGATAGCATTAGGAGATATACCTAATGTAAATGATGAGTTAATGGGTGCAGCACACCAACATGGCACATGTATACATATGTAACAAACCTGCACGTTGTGCACATGTACCCTAGAACTTAAAGTATAATAATAAAAAGAAAAAGAAAAAAGAAAAAGAAATAAAAATGAGTGCCAAGGGAAGCATGGTCCCTCTGTAAGCATCAGAGGAGGCTGATTTAGAAAGCGTCCTCTTGTTATTGCTTATAGACTTGCATATTACTTGTTTCTCCAGTAGTGTCTTTGGCCTAAAGATTTCTTTACTCCTTTCTTGGATTGAACATTCATGGTTGGCAAAGAACAAGTTAGTTTAGTGATTTAAAGAGTTTTTACTTTATTTTTTCTTGCCAGTATAAAGACTCACCTATAACACTAAGCTCTGCGTTGGAAAAGATAACTCCATGTTTATTCTCTGCCAAACACTGATACATGCCAGCATCTGAGAGGTTCACTATTGTTATGTTGAGTGTTCCTTGCTCAATTTGAATTCTATCCTGTGAAAGAAAAGAGGAACATAAAAACAATGACCTTCTACAACTGAGACTTTAAGGCAATTTTACCATGTGTAATATCAAGGAAGCTTAATGGGAAGAAAATAGCCATCATATAAGCAATTTACATAACATGATCTATTTATCTGTCAACTAAATTTTCTGGCAGGTCAGATGCTAAGTGGAACAACCAGTACATCAGTTGGTAAATGGAATTTAAATTGTAGATTCTCTTGAGTTCTCAATGATTTAATAGTGGAGCCATTCAGATTAATATCCTCTCTAAACAGAACTTGAAATTTAAAATGCTTTTTAACTTTAAGGATTTGTACTAACCAGAGTTAGGGGGTTTTGGAAATACAACCAAATTTACTGTTTAGAGGGTTTAAAACACTCACATTTTGAGCAGGTGATACTTTGAAGGTTAATAGGATTACAATTTTGGATGAAACAGAGGCAACTATTTAATATAGGTTGAGGTTTACTGAAAAATGCAGGTATTAATAGTTTAATATTCCCTTAGTTTATGGTTGTCAGTGGTGTGATTTAAGCTGAAGTCCATCTGGTGGCCAATCTCAAGGAGGCAAAGTTAGTACGTGGCACAGGAGATCTTCCCCGTTTGTCACTCTGAGGATATACAACTTATGTATCAATTTTCATAAGTATCAAAAAGGATCTCTTCCTCTCCAGGAGCTATGCCATTCTCCCTCTCTCTATACACACACACACACACACACACACACACACACACACACATATAAAGAGGTACTAGTTTTCTGTTTGCTGCAGGGCTGTGAGTTAGCTGACTGGACACTTTATTAAACTGTGATTAAATCTAGACATCCATATTCCCTCACATTAAGAAACCAGCCCAATTGTCCCACAGAAATGATAATTACCCATTTTTGAATAAATACAGAAATTGACCTGCCTAGTTTTAAAACTTGAAACTTACATTGGTCTCATCTGAGTTAACTCCTCAGGAGGTTGATCCTCAAGCAAGGGACTCAAACTCACTAGATCATGGCAACCAGAGAGTGAGACACAAGACCCTTCATCTGTCGTGATTGCCTCTGTACCCCCACCTAATTCCTTCCTGTACACAGCTGCATCCCTTCCCCAGCTACATAAACTCCCAATTTTAGTTGGTTGGAGAGATGGATTTGAGACTGCTCTCCCATTCTCTTTGACTAAAGCACCTGACAAAGCCTTATTTCCTGGCAATACTCACTGTCTCAGTGATTGGCTCTCTGCACAGCAAGCAACAGGACCTAGACTAACCCCCTGGCATTTTGGTAACAATTACACAAAGGGAGGAAAATACCAGTACCTAGGTACATATACTCTTGCAATTTGTTTGAGTCTGGCTTTTATAATAGACAGAATCATGGACAAGCTGGAGCCCTTCCAGGAAATGGAGAAGATGCATGAGGCAGGGGGTGGGTTAGACAAAACAGCCCCCTTTCTCTTCCTGTCATGTAAATTCACGTGGGGGCCATTGATCTGAGCAGGCACTCTTTCCTGGGTGGCCTACTAGAAGACTGCCTCTCAATTTGGAGCCTGAGGAAAATGTCAAATTTCAATTAACATTTGAGGTTCAGTAGGAAAATACATAAGGAAAATTAATCAGACACAATTATTCCTCATTCTCAGGGTCCCCCACTCTGCCCCTGCTTCATTCAGATTTCTTTGTCAGAGTGTTTCTCTATTTAGATGGACATCCTGCATTGTGACAATGCCCCTTCTCTTGTAGTGGATCCTGGAATGTATCTTCCTTTGTATCTTAGCACAATTGCATGTTCCAGACCTTTTGCATAACTTTCCCATTATAATCTCACAGATGCTAATCTTTGAAGACCAAAGATCTAGTACAAGAGCTTAATTGAAAGCTGGAGAATTGGATTTAAGTGCACTTTCTATTTATCAATTGCATTCACTCTCACTTTTTCCACTATAATGGTGTTTCATTGTTTATTATTTTAGAAATGATTCACCATTCTCACGTTTCCACGGCAATGAGGCTATATTAAACATTATAGTCAAGACTAAGACACAATTACCATTAATTTGCTTACCCGAGTTAGCAGAGGTTCACCATTTTTTAGCCACCTGTATGTAGGCTTAGGCCTTCCATTTGCTTTACATTCCCAAAAGACATTTTCTTCCATGGCCACGTGAATATCATTTATTTTTTGAATCCAATTAGGTTGAGCTATAGCCATTCAAAAAGCAAAGAGAAGGTGTATATTCAGTGTATACTCAATCTATTTTTATCATATGCAATCAAAGGGCAAACTACACGTATAATAAAATTCCTTTTCCAGATGTTATGCAAATAACAAGACTGGGTAGACATTCAGGGAGATGCCTATACCCTACTCTGAATACCGTTTTTGTGGTTCATATTGTAGTGTTTTAATCCCTAAATGCAAAATGGGTAAAACTACCAATAGCATATGGTAAAATTAACTGTCCCTCTCCTGTAAGGATCTATTATTCCTTTTTTCCTGTCAGTAGAGATTATCTTCCCATTACCTGTTCCCACTTTTAACCGGGCTGGTGTATTCCCAGGCATGCACTACATTTGCAGATGGCTTTGCAGCTAGAGGTAACCATGTAACCAAGTTCATGCCAACTGTATGTGTGTGAAAGTGGTGAGAGCAACTTCTGGGTCACTCACTTAAAGATACTTTCCCTAACCTCTTTTTGCCCCTTCACACTGATTGGAAAAGACTGACAATTGAAATAGCCTTGGGTGCAGACATGGAAGCTACATAGGATGAAAATGCTGATCTGTCAGCCTTGGACCATGAATGACCCTGTGGAGCAAAGCAGCTCCACACTCACCTGCCATTTTTTTTTTTTTTTTTTTGAGACAGAGTCTCGCTCTGCTGCCCAGGCTGGAGTGCAGTGGCTGGATCTCAGCTCACTGCAAGCTCCACCTCCCGGGTTTACGCCATTCTCCTGCCTCAGCCTCCCGAGTAGCTGGGACTACAGGCGCCCACCAACCTGCCCGGCTAGTTTTTTGTATTTTTTTAGTAGAGACGGGGTTTCACCGTGTTAGCCAGGATGGTCTCGATCTCCCGACCTCGTGATCCGCCCGTCTCGGCCTCCCAAAGTGCTGGGATTACAGGCTTGAGCCACCGCGCCCGGCTCACCTGCCATTTTTGAGGAAAATAATGTGAGAGAGAAATAAACTTCTTATCTAAGCTACTTTATTTTGGGGTCTCCTTTGTGAGAATAGCTTAGCTTGTCCCTCACTAATATACTTCACTCCCACATGTTGTATAGATACATTTTGATTCCTTTCTCCTTTAAGACTATCGTCATTGTTTATTATTGATTTCATATTGATAGAATGTTATCTACAGGAATATGACTCTAGAACCCAAAATCTTTAAATGAATCCTGATTTTTATTAAATCTTCTCAGGAAATCAAGTCCTGCCCACAGTCTAACACAGGAATTCAAAGCAGCACTTACTTCCCACATTGCCCAATGCAATCCATTACCCCTCCCCACCCAAATGATACCATATTTTCTGTACTTCATTGAAGTCACATTTTCTTTCCTTATTTTCAATAGATATAAAGACAATGTTAACTCCATGTTCCATAAAAAGTCTTCATAAATATCAAATCTTGCCTCAAGCACAATTCATGCCATTAAGAATAATGATAAACATATTCAGGTAGAAGACCTTCAGCCCAAAGTCATGCAGAAGATAACCATAGCTGTCATTCTGGAATTTTATGTGTTCACAGGGCATTTCTACAGGGTAATGCCTACCAAAGTAAACCTAATAATCAAAGTTGATATCAGTATTTAATTAGGAGATGCTACTCATTATTCTTAACATCACTTCCAGCTGACTTGACCTCAGCATCTTCATTCAATGTTTCAAATCATACATAATTTATTTCAAAAGGAAACTGCTACTGTTGAGGCCAAGCTGTATATTTTACCTTTTCAATAATAAACAAAACTAGAAAAACACTCAACAAGTCACTTAACCAGCAGAGGTCTCTAGGCCCTTGAATAAATGCTGCTTTTTTCTTTTCTCACCTATAAGCAATTTTATGTTTTTCAATGAGCAAAACACAGTTTTACACATCCTCTACTGATGGGATTATGCACTGCTGCATATGAGGGGAGGCCAAAAGGGTCAACTTCAAAAAATTTTAGAACATCAACAAGCATTAACTTGAATGAAGGGTTATAACCTACACCCTTAAAAGAGCTGCAAGTCTTCGCTGTTCTTTATCTTCCTGCTGCTAATGCAAAGGAAGCTAAAAAGGTTCTCTGCTTGGAGAATTTGATGTGTAACCCTGATAGGGCTAATGCAGTTGTATGCCTGATTTCACATTCAACCTGCTGAATATTTACCCCCTACAGAGTCCATGAAAACAAAGCAAACAAGAAAAGCCATAGAAATCTGTGAGGAATATTAACAACGAAGCCAAACTTTTGAAAGAGAATGAGGAAAAAAATGGAAGGGCAAATGTAACTTATGAAGCAATGTCAAGTTGAAGTTCAAAAAGGAAACATCAAAACCACATGCAGAGACAGAGATTTCAATGTCATAGATTTCCTGTAACACTGGGCTTACTTACTGCTTTCTTTCAAAAATGCAGAAAGCTGGAAGCAAAACCTTGCAATCTCAAGAAGTAGGTGAGGCAGAGAAGGGAGAGACTGGAGAGAATTTTGAAAAGATCTTGCAAAGTTCTAACTACTTAAGCACTTCTGAGGGCTCATTCTGTCTCTTCCCACAGGGTTATGGAGGTCAAGGAATCAGACGAGAATACTCAGTGGTAGTTATTTGTGCTGGCCAAGGTGAAATCAACAAAAAAATTCAGTGTCAGTGAGAGATCACTTGGCACTTTCTTTATTTTTAAAGTAAAATTAATTCATAGAAGACAAATTTGAACTGATATAAACATATTCCTGTCAAAGTGAGTATCTGAACATGGGCCCATGAAGATCAGAAATGAAATATCATATTATATATGTGACAAAGAGAGATAGTCTTTATCTTAACACGCCAATTGCAAATCTACAGGGCAAAAGCCCATGTAGTAAAGGTTTTCACTCCTGCTCACTTAGATTGGATGAATTATATCTAAATGTGTGAGTTTTTCATACTAGAATAACTAAAGTCATGTGCTTGATGATAATGACTCATATATCTCCATATTTGCAGGGAGAGGGTTACCTAGTTCAAAGTCCTTAGATAACAAAAATCCCAGTTAAGCATATTATAAGATATATCATTAGCTCCTCCCCCTTTTGTGATAATGCATTGGGTACAGGGTATTTATTGCTTAATATCAAGGTTCAGCTACATTTTGCAACTCCTTGTCTAAACACAGGTTGAACATCCCTAATCTGAAGACCTAAAATCTGAAATGCTCTATAATTCAAAACTTTTTGAGCGCCACCATGATGCCACAAGTGGAGAATTTCACACTTGATCTCATAAGACTGGTCATAGCAAATACAGTGAAAACTTTGTTTCATACATTAAGTTATGCAAAATATTAAAATGTTGCATAAATTACCTTCAGGCTATGTGTTTAAAGTATATATAAAATATAAATAAACTTCATGTTTAGGCTTAGGTCGAAATATTCCAAAATCCTAAAAAATCTAAAATCTGAAACACTTCTGGTCCCAAGCATTTCAGGTAAGGGATACTCAACCTGTATCAACTCAGAGGAAGACCTGAACAGGTTAGTTCAGTACTATTATTTCAGAAGCCATTTCTAAACGTCTTTTTCTTTGTAATATATGCAGACCCCACATATTAAGCAGAATTAAACACATTCACATATTGAAAGAGAACCATCTGTTTTGAACTTCCATATTCTTTCAAGATTTGAAACAAAAGAATTCTTCTAGGACTCCTTAAGTATTGTTCTCAAACTACAAATTCAAATATAAGGTTAAATGGTTGTGCTGGGATTTGACCCTGTGACACAGTTTGTCTCCTGGATAGATAAACAATCTCTTCATTTCAGTCTTTTATTCAATAACTGCCAGAAATGACCTAAATCAGCGTTTGTGTATTCCAGCCACTGGAATTGTAGAAGCATCTTATCCAATAATAATTTACATTGCAGGCAGATATAATTTAAACTCAGTGGGTCAAACAATTCTCAGGAGCATTTGGCTCTTCGATTTTCTAAAAACAGAAATTTCTAACTGAAAGAAATGCCAACATATGCCTTAGACCTTAGAAATTTAAAAATCTAAAAGAAAGGATACGACGGCAAAAAAACAAACAAACAAAAAACCCCTCTAAATTACTATTACAAAGATGACCTGTAGACAGTCACAGTTATTTCTGGTTGCTCACACAATTTTGGAGAAGATGAATCATCTCCAGGAAATGCAGGAGTTTCACTGACATTGCTTAAGAATTTTAATGATAGTAGACTTTATGAGTTTGGAGATAATTACTTGGCTTTAGTTTACCACCCACCTACATAATGCTTCCCAAATCTTTCTCTCTAGCCTGGGATTCTTACGCAATTGACAGAATCATCAAGAAATTCTCACTTTACTTCAAATTCAGGGTTCCTAGTACTGGCATGAGAAATAGTCATTTTACAATGCTACTTAAGAGAGTCTTCCAGTTTATTATTACAGTCTTTTTACAAACCCCTGACTTCCAGTTAGCAGAAGTCACTGAAAAGAAGGACCAGCTCTACAAGAAATATGCATGTTGGATTTTAGGGCAAGGTCCATCTTTGATGCTTGTTCAGCACTGACAATCTGCACTTCTCTGGCTTCAGACTCTCATCCACTCCCCACACACCAATCAGTCTCCTCACAGGGGTCTTCAAACTCAATTCCATGAAGCTCTGAGGGTTCTTGGAAGGTACTCCCTTCTACATTCACTCAAATTCTCAATATTTAATTCAGAGCAAGGCTTCTTCCTTGCTGCAGCCTTGCTATGTATTAAATATCGAGAATTTCTTGTAAAATTTCATGTTAAAAAAAGTACCTTGAGAATTAAACATACAGATACTTTTTTGATACTTGCTGATATCTTGTATCGTAAGAACAGCTTTAGAAATGCAGTCTGGAGATTGGAAGCTTGTTTTCTCCTTGAATTCATATTAGTTTGAACCTAATGATGTCTAACACTCCTTTTTATTTTATTTTTATTTATTTATTTTTTTGACACGGAGTCTCACTCTGTCACCCAGGCTGGAGTGCAGTGGCGTGATCTCGGCTCACTGCAAGCTCCGCCTCCCGGGTTCACACCATTCTTCTGCCTCAGCCTCCCAAGCAGCTGAGACTACAGGTGCCCGCCACCGCACCTGGCTAATTTTTTGCGTTTTTAGTAGAGATGGGGTTTCATCACGTTAGCCAGGATGGTTTCCATCTCCTGACCTCGTGATCCACCTGCCTTGGACTCCCAAAGTGCTGGATTACAGGCGTGAGCCACTATGCACGGCCTCTCCTTTTGATTTTAGTAAGTGAAACCTTTAGCCTTTAGATTGTCTCTTAAACCAACAGGATTCACAGTTCTCCTAGTTTTTTTTGTTAATTTGTACTTCATTCACACACTCGTATTTATGGCTTCTTCATCTCTACCTAAGTTAAAACTGACTTGCTTCTGGCAATGGTATGGGAAATGCCATCAGGCCAATCCTTTCACAGATAGCACAGATAGCAATGATAACCTCAAATCAGAATATAAAAAACCAACTATATGAAGATACACTAAAAGGCAACTCAAAGCTGGCATATTTCTATTAATAGGTATTCATCAATACATAAAGCAAACATAACTGTAGGAAGTAATCTGTGTATCAGATAACAAATAAGATTTCTGAATGTGCTCTGCCTCCTGTAAATGCTACAAAAATTAGGAGAACATTATCATTATTTCATATCTTTAGGTTAATATTGAAAGTCTTCTGTCACCTGGCCAGGCGCAGTGGCTCACGCCTGTAATCCCAGCACTTTGGGAGGCCGAGGCAGGTGGATCACTTGAGGTCAGGAGTTTGAAACCAGCCTGGTCAACATGGTAAAACCCTGTCTCTGCTAAAAATACAAAAATTAGCCGGGCATGGTGGTGCCTGTCTGTAGTCCCAGCTACTCAGGAGGCTGAGGCGCGAGAATCACTTGAGCCTGGGAGGCAGAGGTTGCAGTGAGCTGAGATCGTACCACTGTACTCCAGCCTGGGTGACAGAGCGAGACTCTGTCTCAAAAATAAATTAATAAATACGTAAATGAAAATGAAGTCTTCTGCCATCTGGTTTTACATCTCTTACTTTCTGTCCAACTATGCCCAGTGAATCCACAGCTCCTGGTGAATAAGGGTCTTTGTCCTCCACTCCAAGAAGTCAGTTCAGAACTTTATGAATGAGTTATAGAATAAAAAAAAATGTAAATCAGCAAAATGTGCATTTTCAAAAAGGCTGTTGGGCCTGATTTACTCAATTATACCCAGATCAATCAAGCTATGACTCTAACCTTACATAGATTAATTTCTCTATATTTCTTTATTTTTATCTTCAAAGCCTCTACCTAATGTTTCCCGGAATCTGCTCTTACTCAGCTGAATCTATCCTCTTCTCTTTCCCTTATACACCTTGAGTTCAGTCTGAAATGCAATCAGTAATGGAAACTACTAATATATGAAATATCTAATCAGCTTCACTTTACACACATCATTTCTAAACCTCATAATATTCAGGTTAAGTGGACTTGCCCTCATTTTATAGATAAGACCCAGAGACATTAACACCCAGATTCAGAAAGTGGCTCAGTTAGCAATGGTACACAGGCCTGCTTGGCTCCAACATCCATTCTCTCTCCAGAGCCCCTCAAAAAATATCCAACCCTATCGCAAATGACAATGGGAGCATTCTTTTGAATGTATCCTTCTTAAAGTGCAATCTAAGAACCACTGTAGGTCCCCAAGTTTCCTTAAGGGAGTCCATTATGTCCTCTCTTTCCAATTACACATGTGTCAGACCATATTTTCTTCATATACTTCAATCGAAACAAAATATCATGACAGAATGAATACAGAAGTATATAGGAGAATGCACCTGTATTCTAGTAAGACAGACATTAAAGAGATTTGCAATAATATAAACCATGCCACTCTTTTCATTAAATATTTTTGTTTGGAAAAATATAGTCAGTTTTCTTATAGTATGTTAATTATTTCTAACGTATACTGGTTGTATTTTTGCCATTTTAAAGTAAGTTAAGTTCTAAGTTAAATTCTCCATTTAAATTAATAATACGGCATATATGGGTAGATATCGCTCACATAAGCAAAAGCTCTTTGAGCTATCCAATAATTTTTCAGGGTAAAAAGGAGTGCTTAAACCAACAGTTTGAGCACTCCTGTTTAGATAAGCAGAGGAGTTTTTAGATAAATAAATCAACTTAAGCAAAACCTCCTATAAGTAAATTTAAACAATATTCATTGATGAATAAAAAAATGTAACTGCGACATTTTGCCTTCTCTGGGACTACAGAATGAGACTTGAATTGCATTTCAGTATATTGTCCTTGATATGACTCTTTCATGCTTAAAGTTTCTCATTAGGTGAGGACTTTATGCCTCCACTCCTATATTAATTCTCTCTGACTACTATTCACAACATTTCCTCAATGTGTACCCCTTGAAAACTGCAGCAACACACTTTATTGGAACTACCAGATTAAAAAAAGAAACAAAAATTGTTGACTTTATCTTAAGTGACACTCATGGGAATTCAGGGTATCAATATCAGTTCTGTCTAGGACAATTAAGCAAACTGTTGCTCTACTGTGAAATTACCTTATCTACTGTGTTCAATTTTTGGTCTCTCTGCCCTTTAAGCCTCTTTGCGGGGCTGAATATTATCTTGTGATCCCATATACATAGCACATCCATGGGGAATTAGTATGCTCTGCTGTAAGATGCTTCAGTATTCATTTATTGATGACCTTAGAGATACTCAAACACCATTTGCAGTGTCATCAAGTCTACAGTTTTGCCTTTAGAGGCAAAAGACTGTAGCACAAAGGGTCTAGACATTTAGTCTTACATGTAATTTGAAGAAGAAAAAAAGAGTTTTTTTGGACTCAATAACCAGGTGACCAACTTAGAAAATAGAAAGTGAAAAAGTCAGTTGTTCATCCAGATGTTGTCATTTGTGACACTGGTAATGGAAAATGCAAGAAAGAGTATCTGGATGATTGATGGATTTTTTTAACCTTACCTATTGTATTAAAATGTTGCATTGGCAGGAAAAGTAACACAGGTAGAATAGCAGAAAAAAGCAGTTCTAGCTGTGATTCCCATTCATTGCATTACCTTGAATAAGTTATTTTATATCTCTGGATCTTATTTGCTTTAATTATAAAAACCGAAGGACTGGCCCCAGCAGTTACTTCCAGCTTAAGTATTACTGGATTCTGTGAAATACAGCCTTGTTTACTGCTTAAATATTAGATTCCTCATTTCCTAATTATGAAAATGGTTTTACTCTCATAACACCCGTTACAAAGAGAAGAAATTGTACAAAGATATTAAATATCAGGATCTTTTAGTTCACATTTCATTCTACTAAATGATGACTATAATTCTATCAGTCTTTTGGGCAAAAAGGAAGTGACTACAGAGACAGAATGAAGTGCAAAGATGAATAATTATCAAGTGAATTGAATCCATTTTATACTTCCCTTTCCTTTCTTCAAAGATAATTGCCTTAACACTCTCATTCTACTTTGTGTAGACTGGCTACAATGCCTGATGTGACAGTAAGCTGTTAGCTTCCCAGGGTAGTAGGAACACCTTCTCTTACATGTAATTTAAACTTCAGCTTCACAATACCATGGGGGGACAGCCTAAACATACAGTATTCTCACCATGTGGTTCTCAGACAAGCAGCATCAACATTACTTGGGAATTTACTAGAAATGCAAATTATTGGTCTTACTCTGGACTTACCAAATCAAAGCCTCCATCTGGTGTGTTCTCACTGGGAACATAGAACGGGACCCAGAATTCTGTGTTGTAATAAGACTTCCAAGTTATTCTGATGCACACTGAAGTTTCAGAACCTCTGGCACAGCATTTGAAATCTAGCTCTGTTTTTTACTGTATAAACTTAAATCAATTACTTTAATCTCTTTGGGACTCAATTTCCATATCTATAAACTAGACAGATGTAGGAATGAAATGAGAATATCCTATTGGCTCTAACTCCAAGATAGATCTCAAGTCTCTCCATTTCTCTTCGTCTCTTACGTCCTAATCAACAATATCTCTCACCTGGATATTGGCAATGGCCTCCTAACTAGTTGTCCGGCTTTCACTCTTGGTTTCCAATCATCCATTCACCACAAAACAACCTGAGTGGTCTTTTAAAAGCATTAATCAAATCGAGTCACCCTCCTGCCTTGAAAGGCTGTAATGGCTTCCCACTATACTCAGAGAATAAATCCCAAAATCTGTGCCTGGCTTACAAAGTACTGCAGTCTGTCACCTTCCTAAGGTTCCAACCTTTGCCCCTTGCTCACTACGATTTAGTTAACACTGACTTCCCTGCTGCATATCAAGAACGTCAAGTAGTTTTCTGCCTCAGAGCCTTTGCACTTCGTCACCTTCTGCTAGGAATGCACTTCCCCTTGAAAGCCTAGCTCATTTTCATCCTTTTGGTTTTGGGTCAGAGGGCCATTCTCAGACAAGTCTTTTCTGACTACCTCATCTTATGAAATCTTTCTCTTGCTCTCAGCTACTTTCTCTCATATCGATTTAATTATTTAATTATTTATTCGAGATGGAGTCTTGCTCTGTTGCCCAGGCTGGAGTGCAGTGAGTGGCACAACCTCAGCTCACTGGAACCTCCGCCTCCTGGGTTCAAGTGATTCTCCTGCCTCAGCCTCCCGAGTAGCGGGGACTACCAGCATGCACGACCACCACACCCAGCTAATTTTCATATTTTAGTAGAAACGGGGCTGGTTTCGAATTCCTGGCCTCAAGTGACTCACCCACCTAGGCCTCCGAAAGTGCTGGGATTACAGGCGTGAGCCACTGTGCCTGGCCATTTTCTTTATCACTCTTACCAGAAAATAAAATGTCCTAGTTAATTTATTTGCTTAATAGTGCATTTCGCTTAACTTCCAGTAAAATATTAGGTCCTTGAGGGCAGAGATTTTGTCTTGCAACCATAGTGCCTAATAATGCCTCCCATATGGTAGGTTAAAAAAAATCTGTTAAACAAGTAAATAATATATTAAAGTCATTTTGGAAAATGTTTATCTTTAGTAACAAAGATCCATAGCATTTTACCATTGAAATACAATCTATTTTTAGGAAGTTTTTTAATGCCAAAAAAGACTGAGAAAAGTAGATTAAACTAGACCACGATAGCCAAGTACAGGTTATAGTAAAAACAAATTGGGAAGATGGGGTAGGGTAAAAATGTTCTATGCCTGATCTTGCTTCAGTTCTTCATACATACCAAACATGAGTAACACAGGCTAACTTGAAGACATGGCCACAGTAGGGACAAACCAACGGGCAATAGGACTTCCATTATTCAGACAACGGGAACAATGATCATGCCCAGCAGGCTTTTGAAAGAAGGTAAAATGTTTTTAATGCAAGAAGGAAAAAAATGGCCATTTTACCAATCCTGAATAGGAGTTAGCACACTTGTGGTTGCTGAAGTGGACAGCTGATGAATGCAATAAACTTGGAACCCAAAGAAGCAGGTTTCTAAGCTCAAACCCATGGTTTATAATCCCTAAGTGCAGCACACCTTAGTGCTGTAAGAAATTCTTGTCAACAAAGACAGAATGTTCATGGATAAGTGACTGGGGTACTCTTTCGCCTTTTATGATCTACATGGTGATTTTAATTATAATAATTCATTTAAATAGGAGGCCTGTGCAGCTGGATATTACAAACACAGCACTGGGAAGACCCAGACCAGAAAAAAGTGTGAGGAAAAAAAATGACAGCCAAGTGCTCATGTACAATTAAGCTCTCCTGTGACTGTGACAATGAAAACAATTAGATAATTTTTGTCACTGATATGCTAGATAAGGAAAAACAAAAGAATAAACATAAATGCAATAGCCAAGTGCTATGGAAGTCAGCTGATCTGACAAGTTTTTAATACCAAGCATGGTTGACAAGTGAAGTAAGGCTGAGTTATCTTCAGAAAGCAGGCAAATTTTATTTTATTCTGCTCTTTTTCCCATGCATGGCTGCAGATAACTCCATTTAAAAAGGAAACATTGTTAGAACCTGATTTTCATCTCCAGGGCAGGATCCCTGAAAAAAAAACATTTCCCTGCACAGGGCTGGGAGCCAGTGACAAAGTAGATTTTCCATAACAGTAACCCTGGGGTGCTCTATTTCCAGTGCAGGAAACCTCTAACCCACAGGAAAGCAGTATACCAACCCCTGGCTACAGAAAATTTCATACCAGTTTAACATACTGAGAGCAGGAATTTCACTTAACAGAAAATCATGAAAGTTAAAATGACTTTATTCAATTAGTTAAGCTACTCAAATAACATTTAGGAGCAGCCACCACTGAACTGAAGAGACTATTCAACTAAGAAAAAAGAGAAAACGTTGGCCAATTACCTGAATATTTACAGATTGTCCCTATTTGATATAGAAAAAATAATTATTACAGTGGTGAGGAAAATGAGACCTAAACAGTTAAAAATACACAGCCATAGCATCTCACTGAATAAATCTGAAACTTACAGTCTCGTATTTTTGCAGTCAGTTAACTGTGGTGTCTTTTGCTTTACAACCCATCAAATAAGATACCAACTATGACAGTTTAAGAGGAAAGCAAAGATTAAATATCAAGTCTGTCATCTGGCATGAGTAGAGTCAGTCCTCTAATATTCTTGAAGATAGACGAATGATGAAAGAGAAGTGCAGATTTATTCAAACAGCTATTGCCCAGCTCATCAAGTGAAGTATTAACACTTTCTACAACTCTGTGTGTTCTCCCGCCCCAGAAGCTGCATCAGGGGAACGTGAGTCCAAAATGCTGAGAGTCACTTAGGGGAGGTCATTGAAGGCTGGCTGATAGTGGAAATCTCCGCCCAGTTTCCAATCAAGCTTTTAAAAAACGTTATGTGATTATCGATCAGAATTCTTTGGCCATAGTTTTTTCTTTTTTTCCTTCCTTCCTTTCCTTTTCCCTTTCCCTCCCTTCCTCCCTTCTTTGCATTTCTTTCTTTCTTTTTGGAAGACAGAGCTTTATTAGCCTGCCTGGTGGCCATTCTGACAGGCTAGGAAGTGTAGCCTCCCTTGGTCAGAAGCTGTAAACTGGCACTTCGAAGGAGGAGCAAAGGTAACAAACAGGAATTTGTGCTGAATGGAGTGGCCTAATATACATATTTGATAAGCTACAGGAGGAGTCATGGATATTTATGAAAGGAGAAACATGTGCTTGTGCAACTGAGTTTCATGGGTTCTGTGTATGAAATATATACATATGTATATATGAATATACAAATTTAATAAGTCATAGGAGAAGTCATGGATATTTATGAAAGGAGAACCATCTGCATGTGCAACCCTTCATGGGTTTCGGGTATGAAAAATGGCAGTATTAGCATCTGAGGGTGGAGGTTTTGGCTCTGCGATGTCAAAAGGTAGACCAGAGGACATGAAACCCCTCATAGCACATCCTCCCTAGAATGACAGAATCATTCTGTGTTGGCGGTCTTTTATCAGGCAAAAAATAAGGGGCAGCATCAGGTGGATGGTTGATATCAGTGATGGAGTCTTTTCAAAGGGCTAGATTGTATTTAGCCCTTAGGAAAGAAAGGCTCATTGCTGTTAGCAAGGGAGCGGGTATAACTAGATGTGTCTGACATTACCCTCCCATCATGGCCAAGAACTCATTTTTCGATGCTAATTTGGCCCCTCCCCCCTTAGCCATGAGGGGTCCCCTTCTTTCGACTGGAGGGCTTAGAACTTTGGTCATATCTTAAAACCAAAATGCTTTATAAGAAGAATTAGTGAAATAAATAGACTTTTGTGGGATCAATCACTGCAAGAAAGAAGAACATTTAAAGCTTTAGAACTACTCTCATTATTTTAATATGCATTGTTGTTTGTTTAAACCATTCTTAAATAATTATCAACCTATAGTATTTGTTTTCTGTATCCCAGACAGATGGGATTCTGGCATGCTCCAATTTGGCAGAACTCAGTTTGCTTTCAAAATGCCTATCCAATGAAATCCTTTTCTAGATTTCAAATCAATATCCTAACAGGGTTTCCAAGATGGTCTCAATAATGACCATGGGCTAGTGGTTTTACATTTATATTATTTGGATCAATGCTCATGATTTGATTGGAATAGGAGCAGCTGCACATAAAATGTCTTTGGGGTGAGAGAGATTTGTCACATTCCACTCTGATAAGAACTAAATTTGGACAGCTTGCATTTTGAAATGTTCATGGTACCACATTAAATTGCTACCAAATAGGAGCAATTACAAAAGATTAACACAAGCCTCAAATCAAAATTCTAATGAAGAAAAGCACAGAGCTTTAAAAAAAGATAAATCAGGAGCAGGAATAATAAAATGTTTCCTGTGTCAGGTTTACAGCTTGAGCAAAGAGAAAAAACAGACTTCTTTGCAAGTGTGTTCACACTAATATCCATCCTCCAAACACATCAGCCTAATGTCTTCCTCTCTGCTCCATCAACATCCTTGCCCCCCACCCTCACTCTCCACACCCAGAATTAACCAGGGCTAATTATGGAGCAAACCATGAGTTTCACATAATCCTGTGCTGCACAATCTCTCCCAAAATGCCTGAATGCCTCTCAGCTTATGATTTCAATATCAGGAAGTTCTGTAGTACTACAAACGATAAACTGAAATCATACACTTACCATAAAAAGTTAGCTGTCCCCTTGCTACATTTTTCCCTCTGGAATTTTCAGCCACACATTCATATAAACCGGCATCCTCCTGCTGAAAATTAGGGATCTCAAGAATTCCATTTGACTTGTGTCTTCTGGCTTTCCTTGCTATCGGCTTTCCATCAGTTCTTCGCCAGATAATAGTTGGTACCGGACTGATATCAAGAATAAAAAGGAGTGAATCAAACTAGAGAAAACTGAACCTTTTATTTGAACCTAAACCCCTTCCTTCTTGGTTCTACACATATAAGCTTGCAGTGTTTTGCAAACTTCATTCACTCCTCTATCTCCATTACAATTTTAATCATATCCATATCTCTAGTATTTATTTAGTGTTCTTAAAATCAAGTAACTTTTCTTAACTTTAAATAAAGTGATCTGGCAGGGCACAGTGACTCACACCTGTAATCCTGGCACTTTGGGAGGCCGAGGTGGGCAGATCACTTGAGGTCAGGAGTTTGAAACCAGCCTGGCCAACATGGTGAAACCCTATCTTTACTAAAAATACAAAAAAATTAGCTGGGCATTGTGGCAGTTGCCTGTAATCTGAGCTACTCAGGAGGCCGAGGCAGGAGGATCACTTGAACACTTGAACCCGGGAAGCGAAAGTTGCAGTGAGCCAAGATCGCACTATTGCACTCCAGCTTGGGCGACAGAGTGAGACTTTGTCTTGGGGGAAAAAAAAAAAAAGGTGATCTAGTTCCTAAACACTATTATCATTGAAATAAAAACAGATATTTATATGTTATATATGTTTTCTCATACATTTTTTTCTTTTCTTTTTTTTTTTTTTTTGAGACAGAGTCTCACTCTGTCACCAGGCTGGAGTGCGGTGGCGCAATCTCGGCTCACTGCAACCTCCGCCTCCTGGGTTCAAGTGATTCTCCCGCCTCAGCCTCCCAAGTACCTGGGACTACAGGCACCTGCCACTATGCCTAGCTAATTGTTGTATTTTTAGTAGAGATGAGGTTTCACTCATACATGTTTTTTTCTAAATACAAAATATGAAAATAAAAATGTTCATGTGCATTTGTGGCAAATTAAAGATAGCTGCAAATTCTTTCACATTCCTCCCATTGAGATGAGGTCTATGTCCCCTCCCCTTGAGCCTAGTAGCTCTTTTTAACCACTTTGACTAATAAATAAGACAGAAGTGATGTTGTAGGATCAAAGCTCAGGTGTTAGGAAACTGGCAGCTTCAGCTTTCTGTCTCATGGCAGCCCTGAGATGTCCTACGAGAAGAGTGAATACCTTGAGACTGCCAGGAAGGAGAGGCTGTACATAAGCCTTCAGATGACAGTCTCAGTGACACCAGCCTTTCAACATCCCCAACAAAATACCAGAAGTGTGAGACATAAGAGAAACAATGTATTTCCATAAATCTATGTACCAACAATGCAAGTGCCCTACTTTGAGAAATACCCAAATAATGAATAAATGATAGTAGAAATAATGAGCTCATAAAATTTGGGAGACACAACCTATTGCTGACATAGAGGATGGGTTCACTCGAGGTACATTGTTTTGGACAACATGGTTTTTCTCCTTGTCATTTATATATTGAGAAGCTTACCAACTCATAGCAGTCCATTTGGAAGATGGGTTGGGGAAACTGCTTAAAATAGTGAGAAAAGGAAAGATGCCATCTGTGAGGTTTTTATGCACTCTCAAGGCATCTATCATCCTACTGCCATAACTGTTAGAACATATCTTAAATTGCAGAGAGGGCCTCATTGAATCTGCAAATCAATGGTTTAGTGAGCTAACCACAGCTTTTAAGATTGTGGCTTCCTGGCAGGGGATACAATTATTTACTTATTTATTTTTCACAAAAACACACACAGAGAAGTAATTAGACTAAAGACTTGCTAATCTTCTCTGGGAAACCTGAGATGGTATTTAAAACATTAAAGCCATCAACTCTACTATATTTGTTTTAGAATAATTTAAGTTCGTTAGACAGACACTAACTCAAAATGCAGAAAGGCTCTATGAAAAGTACATAATCGGTGTCTTTATACTGATGAGATATGCACTTAATATATGTCTTTAAAAATAACCATATTGAGACATAGTCTTTCTGCTTTTAAGTGGGCAATGAGGATGTGTTTCAGCAGCTGGATGTGCATACCCAAACATTTCTGTGTAGACTGAAGAAGCCAATTTGGGTTTTTTGTTTTTATTCCAGCACTATTCAAACAGTGTGAATAGAGTTTCATTCATAACCCCCTTTGAAGTGTGAACAATGTGAATTCTGCTCTTTCTTCACAGATGATTTTTCAAGGTGTCACCTTAAAAAAATCATCAAATGTATATCTAGACTACCCAGTTACCTACTCTCATCTTTAATTTCATATATATATAAATGCTTATACATGCATAAATACTTTAAAATAAAAATAAAAAGTCTAATCATATTATACTGTTAGCAATCTGCTTTTGTTCTCTTAGCAATAAATCATGGGCATTTTCTATGCCTTAAATGTTGTTTTGCAAGTTGACTTTTAATGTCTGTAGAATGTTTAATCCTATAGTTATGTCATAATTTATTTAATATAAGTTTTCAGGACATAAAAAATTACCACTGTATTGTACTGTACCAAAGTAAAGATACTACTGTAGCTTATTTGTCCCGACTTGAAAACACATGGAAACCAAAACAACCTTTCTATTAGAACTGACAATAAAATGAAAAAAGGAACCTTTTCTATGATTGCTGTAAAACACAAAAATCCTAAGAAAATAGATTACACGCTGATATAAGGATTGGTAGAGTTAATGTTGCCTGGCTCCCTGGCTTGGGCCTACAATCCCAGCTCTTTGACAAGCAAAGGTGGGAGGATAACTAATCCAGGA
The DNA here is from genome assembly GCF_003255815.1 of Theropithecus gelada. Taxonomy (NCBI): domain Eukaryota; kingdom Metazoa; phylum Chordata; class Mammalia; order Primates; family Cercopithecidae; genus Theropithecus; species Theropithecus gelada. The sequence goes on from NC_037669.1 coordinate 62,010,801, forward strand.
GTCCAAGACTAGCCTGGGCAACATACCCAGATCCTGCCTCTACCAAAAAAAAAAAAAAAAAAAAAAGAAAAAAAAGTGTTGTTGCCTTAGTGAACATGTGGGCACAGGAAAAAGAGAGTTAGTAATGGGTTTGTCAGATAGATGGGGCTGGGCGTAAAGACTGACATGGATCATTGAAATCCACAGAAGAGGCCGGGCGCGGTGGCTCAAGCCTGTAATCCCAGCACTTTGGGAGGCCGAGACGGGCGGATCACGAGGTCAGGAGATCGAGATCATCCTGGCTAACACAGTGAAACCCCGTCTCTACTAAAAAATACAAAAAACTAGCCGGGCGAGGTGGCGGGCGCCTGTAGTCCCAGCTACTCGGGAGGCTGAGGCAGGAGAATGGCGTAAACCCAGGAGGCGGAGCTTGCAGTGAGCTGAGATCCGGCCACTGCACTCCAACCTGGGCGACAAAGAGAGACTCCGTCTCAAAAAAAAAAAAAAAAGAAATCCACAGAAGATATCAAAATTCTCACTTCAGATAATAGTTTATACTGTTTATGCCAAATCTTTATTGCTGGTTACTGGCAAATAAAAATCCCAACTGATGTGCATTTCATGTTCTTTATGCCCTCTGATATATTCTCTATGGAAAAGTTAACTAGTTTCTAAGTAGGCTTTTCTCAAGAAAGTCCATACTGAAACAATTTTCGGACAACTTTGCAAAACAGACTCTCTTAGAGAATAACACGTCTTACCTATCTCTAGCCGGAGCAGAAGGAAATCCAAAGTAGAGAGAAGAGACTGACAGTTTAAAAAGAAATTCAAGAAAAGTCTGATGCATCCTCTATAAACTGGGGCCAAAATGAAAGTCCATATTTTTCCAAATAGTCAGCTTAACTGTACCTCAAATGGAGGCCACTGTTTTCCTGTCATTCTGGGTTAGACAGCATGCACATTACAGGTCATAATAATATAACAAAATACTTTTTCAGAATTGCCCATTCTCTTCTCCTTTGTGGCCATGTCAGTTGTGGCAGCCTAATCCTTCTTGCACCATTACATGTCCTCTCTCCATGGTGGGGGGCAGAATCCAAGATGCATACACAGAATTACAAAGAGAAAGGCTTCACCTGCTTTTCAGTCACCTCAGAAACCATCACTGTGCACAGTGCAAGAAAAACTCTATACCTGCTCAAGCTGAAGCAAGGATAAGAAGGAATGCAAACCAGAACTTACTTTCCTAGAGCAAAGCATTCCAGCTTCACCGTTGCTCCTTTTGCAGTTGGAAGTGTTTCTGGGAACTGCACTTCTATTTTGGGCTCATATTCACCCATCACTCCTGTGAAAAAATAAAGGAGCTAAGTCTTGGAGATTCTTTTAAAATGTATAAAATGTAAAACTCATTTTTCAGTTAATGTAGAATGCTCATACACATCATTATGTGCACAATTAATTCCTTCATTTAAAGCAGGTCCTATCTCTAGCAGTCATGAATTGTGGCTCTTCTCCCAGTTACTGCTACAGAAAAATTTGTATTGCAGAACCACATCATCTACCTGGATTAAACTCTCCATGCATACAACTTTGCCCCTCGAAAGTATTGTTTTAAGGTAGTCTTAAGGAAAAAAAAGGAGAAGGGGATACAGTGCTAGTCATCAGGAAAATTAAATTATCTCTTTGGAAGCATACTGCAGAAAAATTTGTAACATTTATTAATAAAAGTACTTAAAATACTTGCATGCTTAATTATGTCTATATAACAAAACAATTTTTCTGAATAACCATTCTGTGGCCACAACTTTTACTTTCATTTCCAAGGCCAATATAAATGAATCATAAATTAGTATATTCAGTGTAACATCAAATGCCTGTATTTTTATTACATTTTGGACCTGTGAGAAAAGAATAACAAGATACAACTGTAGAAAACACTTAAGTTATACCTATCTTGCCAATGGCAAACTTATTTAGAGGGTCATATTCTCCCACTTTTCCTATATCCTGAAAAATGACTGTACAATTATGCCCAAGGTAACACAGTCTAACAAACTAAGTCCATGCTTTGTAATGAAATACTTATCAGTTCTTTCTTTCTTTTCTTTTTTTTTTGAGACGAAGTCTCACTCTGTCACCCAGGCTAGAGTGCGGTGGCAGGATCCTGGTTCACTGCAATCTCTGCTTCCCAGGTTCAAGCGATTCTCCTACTTCAGCCTCCCTGAGTAGCTGGGACTACAGTTCTGCACCACCAGGCCAAGCTAATTTTTTTGTATTTTTAGTAGAGATGAGGTTTCACCATGTTGGCCAGGCTGGTCTCCAACTCCTGGCCTCAAGTGATCCAACTGCCTTGGCCTCCTAAATTGCTGGCATTACAGGCATGAGTCACCACTCCTGGCCTTATCAATTATTTCTTATCAATATATGCTTGACTCCATTTGCCACTGCTCTAATGGTTCTAATACATTTATTCTTATTCCATTTCTGGTCATTTTTTATGATATTTGATTCAACTGTGCCCGTAAAGAGTTTGGAATTACTTAGCTTACTACAAAAAGATAGGGCTCTCCATTTCATCTTTCCTTTAGGCTTCCCATAGTCAGAGGAAAAAGAGACTGAACCTTAGAAACAAAGGTTAAAGACAAAAAATGGATGGGGGACAGGTGCAATTACAAAAGAAATGATTTCACTCACTCTGCAGAGGTGAATACTTGCCTTTTTTTTTCTTTTCTTTTCTTTTTTTTTTTCTTGAGACTGAGCCTTGCTCTGTTGCCCAGGCTGGAGTGCTGTGGTGCAATCTTGGCTCACTGCAACCTCTGCCTCCCAGGTTCAAGCAATTCTTGTGCCTCAGCTTCCCAAGTAGCTGGGACTACAGGCACGTGCCACCGCACATGGCTACTTTTTGTATTTTCAGTAGTGATGAGGTTTCACCATGTTGGCCAGGCTCGTCTTGAATTCCTAACCTCAGGTGATCTGTCTGCCTCGGCCTCCCAAAGTGCTGGGATTACAGGCATAAGCCACTGCACTCCACTGAGGTGACCCTTTTCATCAGTCATTTCAGAGTTTGAGAAGCATCAAGAGGATCTCCTCAAACTGTGAAAAACAGAATCAACCCTGAGTGTCTGATGACATACAGTCTAGCTAAGTTTGCTGTGAGGTACATTGTTAAAAGTGCAAACTTGAACATAATTGTTCTTCTTGTTGTTGTTTTCATTTTTCTTCCTTTCCTGGAATGACAAGGAGTATTGGATTTGGAAGGGACCTTTGATATCATTTGGTTCAGCGACCTTAATCTTGGTATTATTTTCCTACTTGATGCACACTTTTCTAAGGAGAGAATCCATGGTTAGCAACCTATTCTTGAAGGGACACTTATCCCTCCGTAGGTTAAAATCACAATTCTAATCTATCCCTTTCTTTTACAAGCAAGGCTGTCATCTCACAAGTTAAATGGTTTGTCTTTAGTCCCACAGAAAACCAGTCAGTGTTGAAACCCAGGCCCCTGACTCCTCATCTTAATATCTTACAACGGCCTCTCACCACAAAATGAATAACACTACAAAAGTAAGTTAAAATACATTACACCCATGCTTGACACGTTCAGTCACAAAATCATTCCTCCTTTTTTGGCCAGCCTCTGCTGTCTGAGTTCTCTTGCCCCTGAGTCTGGGCTTGCCTTTCTTTGAGCATCTGCACAAAGCTGGCCTGGTAAAGACTCAGTGCATACTAACAACAATATTCACACACAGCTGCTGAACTTGCTAACAAACAGCCCGTACAGTTGAATCATCATCCCATAAATATCAGTAGTATGACTTTGAGCGCAGTGAGCAAGTTAACACCTTTTAGTGCTGTGTATATGGCTGTATACTCTGAGAGCAGTGTTAATTAAAGAAAGAATTGCCTTGAGAGAAAGAGGTCTTTCGTCTTCCCAGGGAATCAAGACAGCCTGCACTGCAGTGTATGATGTGTTGCAGGGAGATGAGACAATAAGGTTAAAATACAAGGGCCAAGGAGGTCTTAGAAGTCATCAGGTTTTTTTCCCAGCCTCTCTCTGTCTATAAATATCACATATAAAATTGTGTTTATCTAATCCGGTCATGAAAATTACACCAAGGAGCAAATGTATGTCACACGGCCTTGTTTGAAAGAACTAAAATATCATTGGCACTGCAGAAGACGCAATGTCCCAGATCCCTGAACTGTTATCTCCATGTCCTAAAATCCTGCCTATTTAGGCCCAAACTGAACATCTGCTCTCCCAGAATCCTTTGCCTACTTACTGCCTTCCCCTCTCCTCTGTAGGCCCTACTCTCTAGCCGACAGTGGTCTTTAAATGACTCAAATTATAAAAACTTCTACCTTTGTCTGTTTCCATTGATAATTTTTTGAAAAACAAGTTTTTAAGGTATAATTTACATACTAAAAAGTTCACGAATTTTAAGTGTGCAATCCAATGGCTTTTAGCAAATTTGCTGAGTCATGCAACTATCACCACAATCTAGTTTTAGAACATTTCCATCACCCCAGTGAGATGCCTCATGCCCATTCCCAATTAATCCCCATTCCCAGTCTCAGTCCTGGGAAACCTCTAACTTCTTTCTGTCTCTATACATTTGCTTTTTTCTGAATATTTCATATAAATTAAATTGTGCAATATGCGGTCTTTTGTGCCTGGCCTCTTTCACTGAGCATAGTGTTTTCAAGATTCATCCATGTTGTAGCATGTACCAGTAGTTTGTTCCTTTTTATTGCAGAATAATATTCCACTGTATGGATATACCACATTTTCCTTCTCCATTCGCTGGTTGTATTAGTTTCCTAGAGTTGCCTTAACAAAGCATTACAGACTCAGTGGCCCTAAGCAAAATAAATTTATTCTCTTATAGTTCTAGAGGACAGAAGTCATAAATACAGGTGTTGACAGGGCCACGCTCCCTTTGAGACTCTAGGAAGAATCTTTCCTACCTTCTGGTGGTAGCTGTCAATCCTTGGCATTCATTGGCTTATAGTCACATCACTCCATCTTTGCCTCTGTTGTCACGTGACATTCTCTCTGTGTTATGTGTTTCTTCCCATTGTGTTCTTAGAAGGACACCAGTAATATTTGATTTAGGGTCCATCTTACCCTACCACGACCTTATCTTTGCTGATTACATGTATGCTGACTCTATTTCTAAGGTCACATTCAGAGGCACTGGGTGTTAGGACTTCACCATATCTATTTGAGGGACAAAATTCAACTCATAACACCAGTTGATGGGCATTTGGGTGGCTTCCACTTTTAGCTATTACCAATAATGCTTCCATGAACGTTTACATGCAAGTCTTTGTCTGGGCATATTTTCATGCCCATACAAAGTAAGAGTTATTCTCTACTACTGTCTTGCTTCCGTCATGTTACTTATCACAATTTATAATTCTCATTTATTCATGTGTTTAGTGTCTGCCTTCCATTTAGATGGCAAAACATATAACACCAAATAATGTGTCTGTCTTTTTCATAGCTGTATTCCTAACTTCCATTGCAGGCTCTTCACTTGTAGGTGTTCAGTAAGTAACTACTGACATAAAACATTTTACATATAAATTTCAGGGTACCTCTTAAATAGCAATGCTGTTTCCTATCATCTTTATAGCTAGCTAGCTAGACAGACAGACAGACAGACAGACACACACACACACACACACACACACACACACACAGCATCTCTTCTATTGTCCTCTTACCTGCTTTAGAGATAGAAATTCTTCTCATTTTTTTCTGTATCCCTCACAAATCTTAGCCCAATACAAGTAATATGTGAAAAAATGTGATGGGTAAGGATTTGTTGAAGGGAGGAAAAGATGTAGGAATGCAGTGTTTATGCTGTGATATATAATAGCCATTAAGTCAAACATATACTTCTTTCCAGGCATAGAAGTCATTTATGAAGTATAATTGTAGCTTCTAGTACAAGTTCACTAACTTAAGATCATTCTTTACTAAAATGATCTGTATACATTGTTTATCTAGTCACACAGAGTGATTTCTGAGTTGATACACAGTGATCCATATTTATGGCTATAGGAGCGTGAATAAGAGAGCCATCAGTAATAACAAATTAATCTGTATATATAGCAGTAGTACAGTACATAAAGAGAAGGGTCAGAGATAAAATGGCATCATTTCACTGCTGTTTAAAAATTTTTCATTGTATATAAAGATTGTCCTAGTATTAAAGTCATAAAAACGAGAGAAGCAATTTTCTTCAACTATATTATGAACATTGTTTTGGAACACCTGTGAACTGTTCCATTTAATTTGGTTACAACTGGCACAGGCTATGTTGTTATTTTACTATTTTTTTATTTTAACCATTTTGGCCTTTACTTTCTGCATTAAATTTAAAAGCTGTTGCCTTTTTTGTTTTTTAAGAAACGAAAGGCCCCTTAAAACAGGAGTGCATTTTTCAAGTCATTCTGCTGACCACCTGTACACTTTCGCAATTAATTGGTGCACAGCTCCTCTGGTGATTTACATAATGATTAGGCTAAAAGACTGCGAACATTGATGGAATTGCTCCAGAACCTCCTTTTCATCTTCAAACTATTAAAAAAGGTGGGAAGATGTAAAGGCCTACCCAGATCTATATAACCAAGGCAAAGTAGAAGTAAGGAACACATATAATTTAGTCTGGTTCAACCAAGATATACAACCTCAGCCATGCTCCTTTGCTATATGAAATATATGATTTGCCTATAAAGACAACTCTTGCTTTCAATTCTAAATAAAAACACCTAATATAATTTTATGCATAAAGCAAAAATGTCTTAATTCATTAAAATTCATTGCCAATGTTTTATGTTCTTTGGATTAAGAGAGATACAGTAATAGCAATGAAGGTTACAGCACTTGAAATTCCATACATCAAAGTCTTCAGAAGACAGGGGCTTAGTTGTATTAATATTCCAATAAATTAAATAAGTAAATATTCATTTGACACCAATCATAAGCCACGTGCTGTGCCTAGAAATGGGGGCACACTGTGGATAACACAGATCTGATCCTTATCATCATGACATTCATAGGCTACTCTTTTTTAGCACATGGCTTAGTAATGGGGCATATGCAGGCAATAACTAATTGTTTATTGAATAACCAAAAGAGGTGATTTCATGAGGAAGACATGGTGGGCAGTTCTTAAGTATTTTTCCTAAAGCAATGGTTCTCAAACTTTAAATCAACTGAAAGGCTTGAGTTTCTGATTTAGTGGGTTGAGATGTAGCCTATGAATTTGCAATTTTAAGAAGTCCCAGGTGATTTTGATGCTGCTGGTCTGAAGAATACACTTTGAGAACAACTTTCCCAACTATGAGCAAAAGCAAGAAGCTCCACCTAACATTAATAAACATATCCTAAGGGCTAGTCATTGGGAGAGTACTAGCAATGGAGACCCAAATTGAGGGACAAAGTCCATCCAGAGTCTGGACTCTGTAGAAGAACTTGTGGCAACTGTATCCCTTTCAAAACCTGGGTAATTATTAAAGTTGATGCTGATGTCTGTAAGAATGCAGAATTTAACAAAACAACTGGCAATTTAGAGAATATGAAAGAGAAATCAGCAACACATCGTGCTTGTTTAATTACAATTTGCAGAGCACTCTGTTGGCAGAAGGAGACCAGTTTGCAGAGTTGCGTGCCATAAGATTTTTGCCAACACCTGCCTTAGCTGGAATCTGTGCTTACTAAATTTAACTACAGAAGGGACATTTACTAACTTCCACAGAGTGGGATTTTCTACTGAAAAAAAAGGCAAAAATTGTTTTATGAAAAGTTTCCACATTGACTTTCTTGGGAAACAAGTCATATGATGTATGTATCACTAACCTAAAAATATTTGGAAATATCTGATTAGTCATACAAATTCACTTGACTGTGTTTACCATTTTGCGCTTTTGAAAAAAGGCATGTTTCCCCTTGGGTTGAAGGAGATATACAGATTCTAGTGGACTGTCCAAGTTATCTCTACCACCACCACCACCATCCAGTAGGTGAATTCCCAGAGTTTGAGGCAACAACTGTTGAGACAAGAACCTCCCCACTGCTGAAGAGGAGAGGCAAGGTATCTCAAGGTTGTACATCACCTCTTATAGTCAAGGTTTTAATGTATCCTCACAGACCTGTGAGAGATGAAAATAAATCTTATGATTTGACTTTAATCAAACCTGCACCACCTTCCTTCCTTTTCAATATTGAAAATGCAGAGATAACCTTTTCCAAGACACTGTCTCATTTACAGGCAGAGAGGCCAAATACCTCTGCCTGCACTGGACGGTCCTGGTTTTCCTGAATTCCTGAAGTAATCAGCTAATAGTTTCCAGTTTGGGCAATTAGTTATAATGTTATCTTTTAAGCCAACTTTTACCTTCCTTGAAGGAAGTACTCCTATACTTTTCCTACTAAAAAGTTATCCATGTTGTATTGAACTAAACACTATCTCTGTACATGTTGGTCCCAGTTCAAGTCTTCGGAGCCACAAATAACAAGTATTTTAATGGACCGTCTTCAGATATTTAATGATATCATTTTGTCAAGGATTAACAGAGTTTTTCTGTAAAAAGTCAGATAATAAGAATTTTATCTAGGCTTTGTGGGCTATACAGTCCTGTTACTGCTCAACTCTGCCATTGTAGCTGGAAAGCAGCCATGGCCAAAAGGTAAACAAACGGGAATGGCTGTGTGCCAATAAAACTTTATTTACAAAAATAGGTGGTGGGCCAATAAATGCTAGTTGGCTGATCCTTGGCTTAGAGGAAATGGAGACGATAGCAAAGTTTGAGAGAATCAATAGAATCAACAGACAAATTATTAGAACTACAAGAAATTTTAGCAAGCTTGCCAAATACTGAATCACAAGAATAACGGTACCTTCCATATATAGGCAACAGCTAATTAGATAATGTGATTAAAGATAAGATACAACTGCCAGGGTGTGGTACCTCACATCTGTAATCCCAGCACTTTGGGAAGCCGAGATTGGAGGATCACTTGAGATCAGAAGTTCGAGACCAGCCTGGCCAACATGGTGAGTCCCTGTCTTTACTAAAAATACAATAATTAGCCGGGTATGATAGTACATGCCTATAATCTTGGCTACTCGGGAGGCTGGGGCAGGAGAATTGCTTGAACCTGGGAGGCAGAGGTTGCAGTAAGCCAAAACTGCACCACTGCATTCCAGCCTGGGCGACAGAAGGAGACTCTATCTCAAAAAACAAACAAACAAACAAAAACAAATGGATAAGACACAACTTACTATAACAGCAAAAATGATAGAGAATCTAGGAACTAGCCAAGAATACCCAACATTTCTATAGAAAAATTATTTACAGAAACAGGCCACAGGCAAGATTGGCCCGCGGGAAAGAGTTTGCCGATTCCTATTTAAAGCAAATAATGTGCCCACTGCCTGGAATTATTTATTTTCTCTTAGATTGTCTGACTCTTCATGGAAGCCTGGGGTGATTCTCAAGATCAGGCCAGTTTTCTTCACCTTTAAGCTGTGATTATACACCTGATTCCACTGTACCCTTCACTGCTCCATGGTAGTGCTTACCAAAATTGAAACTTAAGTGAATATGCTTTAATTCTCTACTCTCCCCTGAGTATGGCCCCACTCCTGCCTCTAACTGCAATTAGGCTTCTCAGCCAGGCTATAATCCACGAGGGCAGAGAAAGACTTTTGCATCTCTAGAGCCAAGTAGAGAACAGATACTGAATGAGGATTTGTTGGTTAAATGCATGATCAAAAGAATGCCCCAAGTCAACTCAATTCTAGGTTAAACACTTCTTCCCTCTTTCATTTTAAGTCCCTCTATAAATGTATTATTCAGAACTCAATTCAATAATTCCAATAAAGAATGAAACTTTAGACCCTTCATTAACTTGGAATTCTCTAATTCCCATGGGCTGAAATCATGTCTTTTCATTTCACAGTGTGCCACACACAATGAGCACTTAACAGATGCTTCCTAACTGAGTAGCCAAATGGCCATCCAAGACCTTTAGCCCCCATGGACCTGAAATGGAATCGGCTATGCTAGAGGTCTAAAGCTGACTGCCAAGTTCCTAAGCTTGTCAAACCTTCAACACATCCAGAGCCATTAAGACGTTATTAAATCAGATTAGCAATGGCAGTTTAGCAAAATATCTCACATTCTTTAGTCATTTAGATGTTCTCCTCATAAAATATGTTTTACGCCCACAGATCCTCAACTGCGATGTTGTTAGAGAATTAAAAACAAGACATGATTGCTGTGACAAAACCATACAAAGGTTGCAATTAGAAGTGAGAGTAAAATAAAGCAGTGTTTTGGTATAAACTCTAGATCTTAAATAATATAAAATTATGTCTAAGTGGAAGGCATATCTCTACCTGTTGCCTGTCTAAATGCCAGGTCATCAATAAAGGGTTGCAGATCACATCTCCAATCTAGAAGAGATCTCCTAAATGACTGGGTTCAAAAACCCACTAGGTTAATTAAGTGGCCTGCAAATAAAGCTGTCTTTTCATGAAGAAAAATAGTGGTTGTTGATGCCCAGTTGAGGATCTAATGTAGCATGGAGCAATATTAGGAAAGTTTACAGTTACCAGTTGTCAGGATCATAATGGAGGATGCATGATGCTGCAATAATAATATTTCAGAATCTTTGAGTTTTCTCATTTCTATTTTAAAAGTCTTCTTTGGTCTTAAAATTTTAAGTTTGTGGGGAATGTTGTCTTCTGAGCCACTAGGAGGTGTAATGGTCACTGAGGTGAAGGCTCACAAAATGGCATGCTGTGGCCTGAAAGACTGAATGCACCTAGTTTTCTGCAGGGATCAGTTGTCAGCATTGGTAAGAAATCTGATCCAATGAACAGCATCTGTCTGTTAAACCTGATATTATCTGATCTGGGCAAATGTTGAGATTGGAGTTAAGAAGGCTAGAAAGTTGTGACTGGAATCCTTGAAGACAACAAGAAGAAACTTTAGATAGAACTTATTATAAATCACCTTTTTTTTTTATAGCTGAGAAGACTAAGGACCAAAGAAATGGTATGATTTGTCTTATGAGAGCCGCGGGTACGTCTGGGACTATACCCCAGAATCCCTTTACTTTCCCTCTTGACTTTTAGTCCTGGACATGACTAAAAGTCATGAAACTGAAGGATGCTGAGGTCATCATTTCGGCTTTTTCCTACTGGGTGGAAGTTTGATTTAAGATGAGAAGATTAAATACTTCAAAGTTGCTGTTATTCACTGTTTTCATGGCTAAATTAGGCTGTGGAAAATGAGTGAGGACTTGGGAAAACATGGTCAGTTATTTCAGTTATATTTGAGAATATATATAAACATTTTAAACATTTAATTTTATATTGAAGTATAATAAACATTTAAAAAAGTTAACTTTACATTTTAACCTCCAAAGACAATATATCTGGTTTGTATATGCATACCTATATCCAAAATGTATATGCTTAACAATCTATGTAAATATAGAAATGCAGGAGAGAAAGGGAAAGAGAGAGAGAGAGTACAGAGAAAGAGGGAGTTTGAAACTCTAGGATACGATAATCTTATTGTTCCTTGTTTTGTAGCATCTCTTCTATGTGGAGTTCCAATTAGGGTTAATATTCAAAAATATTTAACAATCACTGTGCAATGCATGGACCTATCAGACAGACACATTTATCTTTGTTCTAATAAGCAAAAAACATTTATCTTTGTTCTAATAAGCAAAAAAAATTTTTTTTAAAACCTACCAAACCAGTCCCCAACCAGTCTCCAGAAAAACAGAAAAAAAAGGCAAAGGCTAAACAATGATTTTTCATGCTAAATTATGTACCTGTGTATGTAATGTAATGTGCATAAACAGTGTAACAGACATTATCTCATTTTCTCAAGACTGTCCTAATCTCTGCGAATTCTTTTCATGTTAAGCTATTTTCGAGAGAGCCATATAAGTGGCTAAAGACAGAAATAAAAAAGCCAATATGATTATCATCGAAGACTACTATTTCTCTAGTACTTATGCTATATGAGCTGTCTGTTACCTTTGTTTGTGGAAATTTAGGGATAACTCTTTGAGATCTGTGCAGGAAGCATATAACATAGCAGGCTCAGCACTATTTATAACCAAGAGCTGGGCTAAAAAGGATCAATGGACTACTTTAGTACCTGTAGTAATAATAACCATGATATACTCTTCCCAATTATAATTTTTCCCTCTCATGATTTCTAAGCAACAGGTGTACCTTCCCGAATCAGTTATCTTCTCAAAGCAGATTTTAAAATATCTGGATAAATAAATATAAACTCTGATAAAATTTTTTCTCACATATGTCTAACAACTCATATTTTTATGTGTCCCAGAAGTGAATACTGCAAAATAACAGTCATTTGAAATAATTCTCACTATAAAATTCTCAAAAATGATGAGGCAAAAGAAATGAAGCAAATGTATCAATCTAGAGCCCAAACAGCCTTTTCTGAACCTCAGTGAAATAGTATGATGGCCAAGGACCAGGAATCTGTCCTGACACCACTTTTCTTATCTGAATTCTCTGGTCTTCAGTTCCCTTGTTTCTCAAAAAATAAAGATATAAAACTGGGTGATCTCTAAGTGCCTATTAGGTCCAATAATCGGGGTATAACCCCTTTATCAAACAATGTTCTAAAAATTTGAAAACTCTATGTTTTAGAAAAGTGAGAAAAATAATGACAAGCAAAAAGAAAAAAAAAAATCAAACTTTACCACTAAAAGTTAAACACTTTAGAGTTTAACATCATTTGTCACTTTGGAGAGTATTATTCCACCTTTCTCTGTCACTATACACTCTTTTAAAAAAGAATAATAATAAGGTCTATACACTATTGTAATCTGTCTTTTAAAAATATAATTTGTTGATCATATTCTAGGTAAGAAAGTTATTGATGGTATACTTCTGTCACTGTTCAAAGCACTTTCAATTACAACATACAAAATAACTATCTGAGGTAGATGCTGTTACCCTTATCTCACTGATGAGAAACCAAGTACAATGAGGTTAAACTGACACATCCAAAGCCGCATGGCTAATAAACGGTGAGGCTGAACTCTGCCTGGACTACTTGGCTCCAGGATCCTCATGGCTTGTGTCCTTACCTCCTGGCCCCACATTGGAGCCATCATTTGAGATGTAGGAAGGAGTGAGCCATGTGAAGAGCCGGGGAAAAGCAAACAGGGAGCCCCAGGGTTTTGCAGGACTGGGGTGAGTGGCAAATGGTCAGTGAACAGACATGGAACTCATCACACCTCGTTTGTATCAGGAACTGAGCCAAGGTTCACTATTCACCTTTTATGACTCACCATGGCCTCTTGGGCTACAAATAAGGAATCATAGTCTAGACTGTTTAGCTGAAATGCCCAGGAAACAAGCTGAATATTGGGGAAATACAGTTATCCTGGCTACATGTGCTCTTAGCAAGGGAAATGACAAGTCTAGCATTAGTTCAGCTCAGGCTTCAAACTCCTTTGCCTTACTCTTTTTTTTTTTTTTTTTTTCCTTTTCTGAGGCAGGCAGAGGATGTGAAATTTTGAGTGTGCTTCAATGATCAAAATGATTGTAAAAATTCTATACTCGCCTTGCACTTATCAGTCTAATACACAGTCACCAAATCCCAGATCTTGAAGAGAGAGAATTTCATTGATTTTACTGTCACAGAATAGATTTTAACAAGAATGTCTTCTTTATTTTGCAGTCTCTCCTTGATTTATATTTCCCTTTTTCTCTCACCTTCAGAAAACAGCTAATTAAATAACCTATTTTCTGCTTAGTAACACAGTTTGAGTGTCCATTTTATGTACTCCAGTGTTAATGGAAAAGACATGAATTTTCACCATGCAATGCTCATGGAAATTAAGAATGAGTGGGCATTAATGGCTGAAGAATGAGATCCTTAGTCTGCTAACTTTGTGATAAAATATTTTAATACAAAATATTTGTCATCTCTATGAAGATATACCAGACAAATCAAGACAAATCTAAAAGCCAGGGAAAAGGCAGAGTTGTTGCCAGTTTTAAGTGTACATGATGATTCTGGAGTGCTCTTGCTCCTGAATGTTTATTTCTTATTTTTTGAAGAGGCAGTTCTGTGTGACGTCTGTCCCTGGCTATGTCACAGTATATCAAAGTCAATATGTAATTACATCTGTGACTTGATAGACCAAAACAGATAATACCACTGAACAGATATTCTGGCATAAGTGCATTTGAGTAGAAGCCAGAGGGGCTGTATTTTTAAGCGATTTCTTACAAAATGCCACTGGAGCATATCTTTTGAAAGTTTCTTCATCTGTCAGTCTGGAGAGATAGCACTGATAGCTTTTGACAGAGCTAGTACCTTACCTACTTTTCTCTGTAAGCTGATAAGAATTTTCCGTTTTATTTAATATAATGTAGCTCAATCCAACATATTAATTTAACATTTGCCATGTGGCAAGCACTGTGCTGAAGCGCAGTATAAAGTCAAATGAAAATGATGATCTTTCCTTGATCATAATGTGAGCGAGGTAGGGAAGGCAAGCCGACATATTTGAATATACCAGATGAATGTTATGATAGAAAGATGGCCAAAAAAGCACAAAACAAATAATTCTTCCCATTGCCAAGGGAGAAGTTATGTATTTGGTTTTACAAATAATGCTTAAAATAGTATTCTTGATTTTTCCCTTGCAAACCTGTGTAGTAAAACCATTTCAGTAAAGGGCATTCCCATACACTCAACTGCTATGTCAGAAACCTATGTGTCATCCTTGATTTTCTCTTCCACTATCTCCCACATTTAAGGAATGAGCAGGTTCTGTCAGCTTTACCAGCAAACTATATCCTGAATCCATTTCTCTCCTTCTCTGCTGTTACTCCCTAGTTTAACCCGCCATCATTTCCCAACTGAATTAATTGCAGTAGTATTCTGATTGGATTTCCAGTTTTCGCTCTTGTTTTCTGAAAGTCCATTTTCCACATAGCAGCTAAGCAATCTTCTTAAAAACATAAATCACTCTTTTGCATACAATTCTCTAATGGCTTCTCACTGCACAGGAACTAAAATCTGGTAATTTCTCTATGGCCTCCATGTTCTGGTCCCTGACTCTCTTTTAACCTTAATTCTATCCACCTTCCACCCTGCTCAGTATGCTCCAACCACGCACCATTCTTCATGTTCCCTGAACATGCTGAGTGCTTTTTTTCAGGCCTCAGGGTCTTTGCATGATGTTAACTCAGCCTGGAAAGCTCTGCCCTCTGATCTTAAGAGGCCTGGTTTCTTGTTATTTCAGGTCTCAGCTCATGTGTCCCTTCCTTAGAAAGGCTTTCCATGGCTGTCTAAAGTAGACACCCACTGTGCCCCCTCTCCACACCACAGAGCTGTCATTTTATCATACTGGTTTACTGCTATCCAAAATAATAGGATTTTGGTTTTGTTTATGTTTGTTTGTTTCTTTGTGTCTGCATCCCCCAGGAGAATGCAAGTGCCTCCTGTTCACCAGCACTCAGCATAGTGGCTGTCACACAGCAAGCTCTAAATAAATGTATGTTAAATGGATGAATAAATGAATGGTTAAAATCTAAATTATTTGCTTGAAAATTCCACATATAGTCTATGTAGTAAGGATGCTCGGCCCCTCTCTTCAGAGCTGCTCAGTCTGTAAATACTATGTTCTGGAAGGTTCAGGTTCAGAGACTCACTTAGGCACAAAGTTCAGTGACAAAACAGAGGAAAAGAGTAACAAACTTGGGGAACAGAAATCTGAGTTCTACATTTGTCAAGTTTTTCTTATACAAATTCAAATAAGAGTTGTTATAGTATAATGCAAGGAAGCACTGTGAGGGTTTAAGATATCAGGCTCTGGAGTCAGTTAAGACATGGGTGCTGGGTGGAAATCTTGGAGCCATTAATTTTTAATGAATGTGGCTGAGCCCCTGTTTCCCCACCTGAAAAGAGAATGTTTATCATATAATTGCTTGAGATTTAAATGAGATAATTCACACACAGTTCTGTGCACAGTGACTAGGCACATATTAAATGTCAAATAGATGTTTGCTATTAATGTTTTTGGCTGATAGTATCCTCACTCGTGTGATGTCTAGTCATTACTGTTCATAATGGAAGATCTGAATGTGTACTGGACAGTAAAAGGATTTTAAATGAATAGAAACCTGAACATGTCTACTATGACTGCTTAAATCATGATATCAGCCCTTGTTGAAGGGCTTAATTATGTCTTTGTTTGAATTTATTCAACAAATATTTATTGAGAATCTTCGATGTACCAGGCGCTAAACCAGGTGCAGCAGAGGTGGCTGTGACTAAGGTACTACATGTGCTTTAAAAAAGACAAATTGCTAGTAAGACAGACAGTGAAGCACACAGACAATTGTGATGCAGAATTATGAGATCTTGGAGGGTATGGTCGTAGACTCGATATAGAAGGTACCTGACACAGCATGGTTGGGTGGCAGCGTGGGCAAGCAGAGATGGTTTCCTGGAAACAGTGATATCTTTGAAGAAACTGGAAGAACCAGTATCAGTTATCCAAGGGAGAAGCTGAGAGGAGAGGACTAAGGAAAGGAGGAGCATTTCAAGAAGAGGGAACAGCATATATAAAAACCCGTGGTGGGAAAGGGCATGGTACTCCTAGAGTTTGGCATACACGGCTGTCTTTACAAAGTACACGGTGATTTTTACTACACATTGTTAAGTCATTTAGGTAATTAAGAATATATGAATTTCATATATTTTGTTGAAATATTCTAATACTGTGGGGAATTAAAACTTCTGTCTCAAATAAGCCTTGTTATGTCTACATTTCACTGTGGTGGGAACTATGTGTTCAGTATTGTAAATCCAGAGGTTATTTGGACAATTGGACACAGAATACTAAATTACATATAATTGATTAATGAGCTAATTGTTCAATCTTTCACTTCATTCTGACTGTGTATACAGTTTAAGTGGGAGAGAAACAAGAAACACCTTCCTTTGTTATTTATATTCACTTAAATCCTCATTCTATTCCTGTTGAGATTAGCAATTAGATTTCTAATTAGTTTTCCAAAATGGATTCATGGGTTTATCTCTTACACAAGTGGAGAAAATATGGGTACCAAATATAGGCAGCATTAAACTTTTCTTACATTTAATTTAGACAATAAAGCTTTGTGAGCCAATAACATAACATACCTTCACATTCATCCTGTGATTGCAAAAAACAAAAGTAACAAAATTACTTAGAAAACTCACCATCATTTCTCAATATTAGTGGTGTAGGTGGCCCCAGGACCTTGTGGTTTGTCACAGTATTGGTAACCACACAGGTATAATTCCCAACATCTGATTTTTCTACTTTGGCAATATACAGATTCCCAGTCTCTTGAGAAACAAAGCGGCGATTATCCTGATAGGAAGGATATTCATTGAAGATCCAGGCATAACTCAACTCTGAAAGTAAAAAAATCTTCATTACAAATATGTCTTTTGGCCCTGGAACTCTACTGTTTTCATGAAAGAAATGATCAGGTTAAAAATTTATATACTGTTGCCCAATGACTCTTTTTCAGCCTACTAAATATAGATAGGAAGTAATCACAGTTCCCTATGGCATTTTACCAGCCTTTCTACTATCAGTCAATAAGGTTTCATTTCCAGAGAAGTAAAAGATCCACTGATAGCTGATTAAGTGATGTCCAACCTCTTTAAGTCAAGGGCTAAGCATTTATAGTTTGCTAATCATGTGTCAGGCACTATGCAACATGTATTGAGTAATGCTCAAATTACAGACCCAGGGTGTCTATAATCTTGATATAGTAATGCTGGAAGCCACCCTGGAAACTATTTAGTTCATTTATTTTGTTTTATAGATAGTAATCGTTATATTACATCATAATGCCCCATACTTGCATAGTACTTTATGCTTTCCAATATATTTGATAGTTTTATTTCCATTAACTGAGAAACTAGCACCTAGGAACAGAGTAACTTATTCAAATTCTTAGCTCTAGTTAGAAACAGAATAATTCCTGAGTCTCAGTGCAGTCTTCTTCCAATGCCTCCTGCTATCAACTCAAATTCTTTCTTCTCACTTGTGAGGTTGAATACTTTTCCATCATTTTAGTAAGAGAGCAGTTTAATACTGTGGCAAATACTCATTAAGTACACACTGACTGACTAGTTGACTGATTCCACAAATATACATCGTATTAAAAAAAATTAGATCCATGAGGGCGTGGATATGAAACAGTGATACAAGAGCAACATTTTCACAGACACTTATCCCATAATATCAGTGGGATGAATTTAATAGGCAGTTGTATCTGAAAACATTCCTTTGAAAGTTCCAATTTTTATAAGAATTAGGTAAATGTTTTATGAAGGACCACATGATCCCATGCTTTCCATTTCAGAGAAGACCGCTAAATGACAGTGAGTTTAAATGATTTGCTGCAGTGAACTATCGTGCTCCAAGGAAATCAAACTCCTTCAGCTCCAGGCATTCCATGATTCCTCTCTTTAAAGTGTAATTTCCAGATTTGTCCAAAGCTAGAGAAGTGATATACTAGCTACTGGCACTGATTAGCCAACATGTCCCACTTTATCTTCAAAAATTACTTTGTTGAGGGGAGGGTGAGGGAACAACTAAATGCAATGGGGCCTCTGGTTTCAGAACTAGTTGGCTGAGTTCTTATATGTCACTTTTTCATATGATCGTAAGCTAAAGCCTAAATGTATAAAGTGTCCTTGGAAAATAGCAGAAAGGTCACTTCAGCTTTGTAGAGAGAACGCTAATTACTGTAAAAGTCATTTTTTGTACTGTAATCCTTCAATGTGTCCCAATTGTACTTGACCTCAACAACTGAATGTGCAACAGGAAGCATATTCTGCCTTAATAATCCACTGTTTACACACAAAGGAAGGGTCATGCAGATTGTTTTCCCTTTATCACTGGATTATAACGTTTCCACATGTATTATTTTAGAAAGATATAATTATGTTTATATGAGAATGGCTAATCATTTTATTTACGAATGTGCATGTAATTATAAGTAACCCCATGCTGATGTCAAGAGGATACTCAGTGTAAATACGCAAGTGCTTTCCAGAAAGCTGGTTACTTCCTCAAGAAACAAAAATCTAGGGGAGGAAAAGCCCCTATAATACATTGTGAAGAAGTACTATCCTGTATGGTAGGCTTTTAACAAACAGCATAGCAATGCACTCCTTACGTACTCAATAGGTGAGTTTCAAGCAAACCTAGTCATCTCTCAGCACCTCAACTTTCTCCTATGCAAAATGAGAAGATTTCCTATCTCCTAATTATTTATAAGAGAGTTTTAAGTATAAATTAGCACCTCCAAAGTCACATGATGGAAGTTAGAATGTAATTTACCAGCACAATATTAATCAACCCACATTTCTCCAAGAAGAGTTGAAAGCAAATACAGGAAACTACTTTTTTTTTTTTTTTTTTTTTTTGAGATGGGGTTTTGCTCTTTGTTGCCCAGGCTGGAGTGCAGTGGCATGATCTTGGCTCACTGCAACCTCTGCCTCCTGCGTTCAAGCAATTCTCCTGTCTCAGCCTCCTGAGAAGCTGGGACTACAGGTGCCCACCACGACACCTGGCTAATTTTCGTATTTTTAGTAGAGATAGGGTTCCACCATGTTGGCCAGGCTGGTCTCGAACTCCTGACCTCAGGTGATCCGCCTGCCTGGGCCTCCCAAAGTGCTGGGATTACAGGTGTGAGCCACCGCACCTGGCCAGGAAATGATTTTTTTTTTTTCCCTGCAATATTTTTCAGAACTCTCAGTAGCGGCTACTGGCTGCAAGGCTCTCTGAATTCTGCAGGAGACTCATTTAGCAACTAGAAAGTCGATATTGGGAAAATGGCATCTGCTTCATTATTTTTCTAATTGGAGAGGAACAACAACAACAACAACAAAGTAAGACTAAAGTTCAAATCTGTGTTACATAAGGGAAGCCATTTAAACTTCATTTTCAGTTTCTTGGTCCATAAAATGAGGACAATTTAAAATGTGATGCAGGTACGTGGTGAGGATCTGATTATGTGAAAGCACTTTGAACTCTGTAAAGGGCTGTACAGATGTTATTATTGGTGTTGCACTTCACCAGGTTAATCATTATAGAAGTAAAACTTTTTTATTCAATTAACATGCGGTTTGATCTAATTAAAAATAAGTTGATTCCTTTGGCTTCCCTGTTTATGTGACTTAAGTAACTTAGTGAGAGATGCAAACACCCAGAAGTGCCTTGTGCAGCATTTCCTAAACAGTGGTCTTTGATGATTAATTCTTTGTTTTCTACCCCCACATCCCTAAAACTCAAAGGGTTACATGATCAAATTACTTTGAGAAGTACTGGATAAACAAAATAAAATGGAGTTTTAACTTTTTTCTTTCAGGACTGGCAAGAGATTTTGACATGCCAATGTCCTTGAAACTCCTTAGAGAGTGTTTAAGCATCCAAACTTATTTGCTCATGGAATTACCACCACCACAACCACCTAACCCCCCTAGCTCAAAAAACCTAGTTTGGGAAACGCTGTACCAATTAGTTCAATTCAAAAAACAATAAGTAGAATATAAGGATTATTAACTGTATTACTTCAGTTTCTGCAAAATCATTAACATTAAATAGAACAACAAACAACAACAAAATGTTGAATTAAAGTTGTAATGTTTCCCCAATTGTAATGACAATATAGCAGTGTAACCATTTCTTATGCTGAAATAAAAAAAGAAGAAACCATAGTTGCCGAGAAGAACCTCAAACAGAAGATGCTAAGGAACCTAATCAACATGGTTCAACGTCTGACGTTTGTAAAGACTGTGGAGTCCTGTCCTGAAGTGGAAAGGTCAGCAGAAAAGTCTTGGCTGGTGTACTGGTGAGAACATGTTGGGCTAAGCACTAAGCTCCTAAAACAGGGGAAATCTCTCACTAAGACATTAACTTAGTTCTTTTCTCAATCAAATATCACCACCTGGAATATTGTAGTTTCACTTGTTTATGTCTTCAGGGCAATCAGGAAGGAGCAGGAGGAATATAATGTAATGAGAATGTAGACATCAAAGCAGGCAAAAAGTGTAGTAAAACTAAAACATACGCAACGAATTGCTTGTCCTATTTCTTCATTTAAAAGATAAGAAAATTCTGAGGTCTAGAAAGGGTAAGGTTGGAGCACCAAAAAGGGGTGAGGCAGACTATAACCTACTCGTTCTAGCTTAACTCTCATCCCAGTGTACCATCTAGGAAAAAGTAAGCGCTCTTGACATTTGAAACCAAGATCTGGTATTATTCTATCGCTCAAAAGACAATTGAGATTTCCCTTAAGAACCAAAACCTATTTTTATCAGAGCAAAACAGTAATCCATTGGGTTACATGAAACGCTATCAACAATCTGAAAAATAAAGCCAAGTAAATAAAACAAAATAAACTTTTATGTGCTACAACTCGCAAAAGTGTATCCCACTCAGTTTGATTTCCTTAGGGACTTTCATGCAATATTTATACTTACTCAAACTTGACAGATTTCTTTTGATAAGTTTTCACACACTAATTGCTCTGGAAGTGACAGACAGTTTCTGTCCCATTGGCAATTTGTAACAACTGAGTAAACAGATACTTGGAATGCAATATATTAAATAGATTGTGAAACTTCTGGTGCTCAATTGAAAAATACTGAGGCTAGTTGTATTGTGATACTCATTAAAGAAGAAAGGCCTAGCAATGGTTTTTTTGGTTTGCAGCATCCAAATCTATTGGAAATGAACTCTGAAGCTCTCTTAATTGGTTCTTTTTTTTCTGTATCTCTAAGCCAACAACAAATGATGTATGATTGTTATTTTTAAAAGAAGACACCAATCAAGCAATTTTCAAATCCAGGTACTCACTGAACAAATTACCCAAATGATCAATCAGAATTCTCTGGATGGTTGCTCTTTAATTGTTCTTGACACCAATTTATTTCTAGAGCTATATTATGCTTCATTATGTTCTGAGTCATATCCCAGTAGTGGCAAAGATGTCAGTTTTCAAAGATGCCTTTCTTAACCTCAAAGTTTTAAACCTGAAAGGCTCTTCGTCCAACTTTTTCAATTTTACATACCAGGAAACTGAAGTCTAGAGAAACTGTATGAGTGGATCATGATTACACATTTGACAAGTGGCAGGGATGGGACTGTGGGGTAGCCCTAGTATTCAGAAGAGCTGGTTCTGTTAGGAAGCCGTATGTTCCTCTAAAAATGTATTTTGGAGCCAGAAGAAATCAGTTTTCCTTATCTATAAATTGAGGGAGTGGGATTACATGATGTCTCAGTCTCTTTCATCCTTCCATACATTCTATATGTATATCATCAAATCCAACATGCTCATTTGACAAATAAGGAAAGAAAGATCCAAGGAAGCCCAGTAACTTGCTAGGAATCACATGGGTAGTTACTGGGAAGGTCAAGAACTAGAACACACACGTGCACACACACACACTCTCTCTCTTACTTACTTGATTTAAGCTGTGTTCTATTTTGTAGAAAGAAGATATTAGTGTTAAGTCAGGAGACATGGATGGTAGTCTTTGCATTATAACACATTTTGGCTTTAATAAATTATTTTAACATCATGATAGAGTCTCCTTACCTTTAGATAGTTTTATCAATATGTATCCTGCTTTTTACACAGTGTTTGTGAGGTTGAATTTAAACGGATATATAATTCTAAGAAAGTAGATGTGAAAAGTGTATTTTAACTGATCTTCTACAAATGAAATGGGTAAAACGAATGTATTCATTGGTTCATTTGTTGGTCAAATATTTACAAAGCATCAGTTGTTTGCAAAAAGCACTGAGCTCAGTGCTGAGATGGAGAGCTGTGCTGGCAAGTGCTGGAGAGCAGTTACAAAGACCGAGTTGGAATCAGTTAGTGTGCTGAGCAAAGGGAAAAATGGCATAAGTCCATGGAAAGATCTCTGGAATTGGTGTCAAGAGACATGAATTGAGTCTTGGCTTTGGTACTTAATCAGCTGGAAAGTAATTTCTATTCCTCAGTTTTCTCATCTGAAAAATAGGATAATTAAAAGAATACCTTCCCTGCCTATACCAAGAGTTACACTGATCACCAAACATATTAATGTAAATTCTTAGAGAGTTTCTTGTGGTACTTTTTTCGACAAAAAATATCTTCTTGTAAATGGATTGATATCTTGTCTTTCTCTGCCCTTTGTGAAAGAAAAATGTTATAAATTGCGAGCAACCCAAAAAATTCCCTAAGTAAGAATTGTACCAGGAACTGCAAGAACTAAATAGCATTGATGATTGTGCACAATAAACAGGTAGCAGGAGAAGGCAAGAGTGTTTGGTTTCAGAGAAAACCAAAACCACACATGTCATATGAAAGATCTATGAGCTCTCTCAAGAAGAGAGTGACCAGTAGACTTTGGATTCTGAGAGAGGGAGCTTCTGGATGACATTTCTAATTATACTAAGACACAAAATGATAAATATAAAGTCATATGTGAGCTGTCATCCAGTGAACAATGCTTTGGGAAACAAGAGTGGAGGGGCAGTGTCTGACATGAGCTGAGATCTGAAGGTGTAGAAATGGGAGAGATACTGTACCTCTATTAATTAGAAGACAGACTAATGAATATTTAAACCTATAATGATGGTAATGACCCTTTGCAGCGTTGAAATCATGACTGTAGCTGTCAGGACCTCTATTACAAATACTCTGTGGTCCAGAGAACTTTGTTTAGACAGGTCCCAAGCAATGAGCAGGACCATCCAGGGTCCAGACACTGTTTTCATTTTTTATTAGTGCTGAGTAGAGCAGGGATGACAGATAAGTGTCACTTGGACCACCAGTCACCACTCCTACACCCATGGCTGACATTTATAATTGACTCTGCCAGACACAGACTGAGAATCATTCTCAATACAGTGTTTCAGGCAATTACCTCCAATCAATTTGTGTTGGCACATAAAGTGAAAGCTTTTCACCGTCTTTGCAGTGCTGATTTTGGAGAAATGAAATGGTGCCCATATGAGGCAAGGATTAGATAAGGCCTAGTACTAAATCTCATCCAACCTTGTGCCAGGTATTTCTAAAAATAAGCCTTCCAGCTAAGAGACTACTCGCTTTGTTCAAGATAGTTTTAGTACATGCTATTTACTCGTTCAGATGTGGCAGTGGAGGTGTGGAAAAGCAAGATGGCAAAAGGTGCATTCTCTGGTCAGGTATACAGTTCTTGAATATGTTCGAGTATGACTTACAATATCTCCCTCTTACATGTAACTTCTTATTTTCTTGCCTCTATTTTTTGGGGGGGTAAATTGGGCATTTTTCTAGGGTGTAGATTTTCTTTAAGAAATTGTGGGTGGAAGTTATGGAATTTAACTGGAAAGTAATTTAACTCATTGTTTAGGCAATAAGCCAAAAATGAGTATATGACAAAATAGGACATACAACTTATATGATTTTTAAAGGTAAATGGAAAGGCTTCAACAAAATCTTGTACTTGCAGTCAATGGCTTCAGCATATAACTCTGCATTCCCTGTCTCTCCTCTGCTCTCAGAACTGTATCAGTGAGAAGTCTGAGAAATATTGCCTAGATCTGGAGTCAGTAAACTCTGTATCCGCCAAGGAAGAAGTCATTTTTAAAAAAAACCAGGAAAGCATCCTTTTTGTTAGCATGTTCCGACTGGAGTGGAGGCTGGAAAGTGACAGTGCACAGAACAGACCTTGAGACTGACAAGTGGATGTGTCTTTTATAGTTTCCTTATGTTATGAATCTGAAAATCCAAAGGCAATGAAATGTTGAAGAGATATCTGCACTCTCATGTTTACTGTAGCACCAGTCACAATAGCCAAGATACGGAATCAACCTAAGTGTCCATCAATGGATGAATGAATGAAGAAAATGTGATACATATACACAATGGAATAGTATCTAGCCATAAAAATAATAAAATCCTGTTATTTGCAACAACATGGTTGAACCTGGAGGACATTATGCAAAGCAAAATAAGCCAGGCACAGAAAGACAAACAGTGCTCATATATGGAATCACAAAACGTTGAACACATAAAAACAGAGAGTAGGATTGTGATTACCAGAAGCTGGGGAGCAGGGAGGTTGGAGGAATGTTGGTTAAAGAATAAATAATTTCACTTAGACAGAAGGAATAAGTTCAAGAGAGCTCTTGTGCAACATGGTGAGTATAGTTAGTAACAATGTATTCTATTCTTGAAAATTGCTGAGAGTAAATTTTCAAAGTTCTTGCCATAGAAAAAAATGGTATGTGAGGTAATGAATATGTTAATGAGCTTGATTTAGCCACTCCATAATGTATACATATTTTAAAATGTTGTATGCCATAAATATATACAATGTTTATTTGTCAATTAAAAATAAATAAAAAACTCAAAAAATAAATTAAAAACTCAAAATCAAATACATATCTTGATACTGGGCTTTTCTTGTTTTCTTTTTCTTTTCTCTTTTTTTTTTTTTTTTTTGAGACTGAGTCTGGCTCTGTCGCCCAGGCTGGAGTGCTGTGGCCGGATCTCAGCTCACTGCAAGCTCCGCCTCCCGGGTTCACGCCATTCTCCTGCCTCAGCCTCCCGAGTAGCTGGGACCACAGGCGCCCGCCGCTTCGCCCGGCTAGTTTTTTGTATTTTTTAGTAGAGACGGGGTTTCACCGTGTTAGCCAGGATGGTCTCGATCTCCTGACCTCGTGATCCGCCCA